>NC_053026.1:548707591-548904209 GCF_003073215.2 Triticum urartu
GCCAGAAGAGTTACTATGATAGCAAGCATCGTGACTTGGCTTTTGAGATCGGAGACCATGTCTACCTCCGCGTCTCTCCAATGAAAGGTACTCGTCGCTTCGGTATCAAAGGGAAGCTTGCCCCTAGATACGTGGGTCCTTTCAAGATCATTGGCAAAAGAGGCAATCTCACCTATCAACTTGAGCTTCCCTCCAACTTTGCAAACGTGCACGACGTGCTTCACGTGTCTCAACTCCGCAAGTGTTTCAAGACTCTTGACCGCACCATCAACTTCGAAGAGATTAATCTCCAAGAAGACATGTCTTATCATGAGCACCCCGTTGCTATTTTTGAAGAAACTGAGCGCAAGACTCACAACAAGTCTATCAAATTCCTCAAAGTCAAGTGGTCACATCATTCTGACCGTGAAGCCACCTGGGAACGCGAGGACCACCTCTGTTCCCAGTACCCGGAGTTTTTCCAGTCCTAGATCTCGGGACGAGATCCTTTCGTAGTGGTGGAGGGTTGTAACACCCCGTATGTAACTTGCCATATTTGTATTCCAACTCTTGCCATTTCCGGCACTAAGTTATTCCATTTCCTCGCTGTCGGGTTTTTGTCTCGTGTTGTTTTGTCTTTGTCATGCATCTCGTATCATGTCGTCATGTTCATTGCATTGCATACGTGTTCATCTCATGCATCCGAGCATTTTCCCCGTTGTCCATTTTGCATTCCGGCGCTCCTATGACCTCCGGTGTCCCTTTCTACCTCTTTTCGTGTGTGGGTGTTAAACATTCTCGGATTGGACCGAGACTTGCCAAGTGGCCTTGGTCTACTACCGGTAGACCACCTGTCAAGTTTCATGCCATTTGGACTTCGTTTGATACTCCAACGGTTAACCGAGGGAACGAAAAGGCCTCGTGTGTGTTGCAGCCCAACACCCCTCCAAAGGGCCCAAAACCCACCTAAACCCTCTCCGTCATCTAGGCCGTTCGATCACGATCGCGTGGCCGAAAACCGTGCTCAATTTGGAGCCTCCTAGCTCCTCCTACCTATAAATATAGCCTCTCCCCCGAAATCCCGGATCTCTTCCCCCCAAACCCTAAAAAAATCCGCTCCCCGCGCCGCCGGACACGTCCGGAGGGGACCGGATGCGTCCGCCCGCCGCCTCAGCCTATCCCCGCTCGACACGTGGCACCGCGGGAGCCCCACTTCGCTGCGCCGCCGCCCGGCCTGCTCGGCCCGCGGGAGGCCCCCGCGGCCCGTTGCCACCGCGCCGCCCGCGCCCTTCCTCGCCCTTCGCCGCTCCGGCGACCACCGCCCCGCGCCGCCTCGTTCCGCCGCGCGCCGCCGCCTTGGTCCACGCCGGCGAACCCGCCGCCTCGCTCCTCGCCGGACGCCCCGGCTTCTGCACCGCAGACGCTGCGCCTCCTCCGAAGCCCGGCCGGCCTCTCCGTCCTCCTCCACGTCCTCCCGGCCGGCCACCGCGTCCCTGTTCCGGCGAGCCACTCCGGTGAGCACCTCGGGAGGCGAGCCGCTACAGTGCCCAGATCCAGATCCAGATTCGGATCCGGTTGACCTCTTTTGCCCTAACCCTAATTATTTTAGCATTCTTCGACATGCCATAACTCTGCATTCGTAGCTCCGTTTTGGGCGTGTAGCATATCGAAATGTTCGTCTCTACGAGTACTTCATTTCATCTCATTGCACCATATTCATTTGAGCTCATCTTGATGCCCTAAATGCTGTTGGAAGAGTGCTAGTTTCTGTTAGTTTCAGTTTCAAATCAGTAATTGGACATTTTTCATTTTTGCCATGATTGATGTGTGCCTCCAATGAACTTGAGCTCTACATGAGTTTTGAAGTATGCAATGCCATCTTTACAGGGGTGTATGCCATGTATTTTTGTGATCTCTGTGGTGACTAGCACAAGCATGCAAAGTAGTCCTCTCAATGTTGCTGATTTCAGGGAATTAGAAATATTCTAAGTCTCTGCCCTATCATTATTTTATGCCATGTATTCATGTTGCCACCAAGTGATCCGTGCCTCTTTAGAGCATGATCGATAAGGATGTTTTGTTGATATTGTTGTGCTCTTTCCATCCATGTATTTGTGTGCAATTATGCAGCACCCTAGCTTGAGTCAATCGAGCTCTACTTTTGCTATAAAATGTTCCTGGCAGGATGTTTACATGTTAAGCATTTTTGCCGAGCTTGTTGTAGTTGATCCGTGCATGCTATGTTGTTGTTCTTTCCATGTCTAGCTTCTATGCCATGTCTACTTGCTGGGTGTATGCTTAGTTTGTCATGCAATGCCTTGTGGTGAGTGCATCGAGCTCGTAAACATGCCTACTTAATATCTGTTTTGCCATGTTCCAGTTTTCTACTAAGTCTGAATCTGTTAACGATAATTGCTATGTTCACATGGTTGCCATTGTATTTTCTGATCCCTTTTGGCTTATGGTCAGTAAGGGACTTTTGTTGTATGCTTTGAGTAGCTTCATGCCATGCTTTACTTTGCCATGATATGTTCCTGTAGCATGTTGTTATTTTGCTCTAAACATTGCTTCCTGATGTTAAATTCCTGACATGTTGTTATTTTCACTAAATCTGTAACCTGTTATCTTTTGCACTATTGCCATGCTTGTTTGAACCTGCTATTGAGTGAATTAGCCGTAGCTCAGTGTTCATCTTTTGTCAAGCATCTTGAGTGCATCCCTTCCATGTATTTTGTTGCTATGTTAGAGTGTTGTAGCATGTTGTTCTTGATGAATTTAGAGGGCCTCGTGCTGTTAATCGCAGACTGGTGCCATATTTGTTTTGCTTGCCATTTCCAAACCGTGCATCCGATTCTGGTGATCTTTATATCGATTTCGACCGAAATCAACTCCTCTTTCCAGTGGCACTCTTTTTTTTCCAAGTTGTGGCCAGGTTCAATCATTCCTTTCTGATTCATGCATATGCATCGCATACCGCATCCCGCATATCATGACATGTTTGCATCATGTTGTTTGTGCATTGCACATGGTTGATTATGTCTCCCTTTGCTTGTGTTCTTGCTTTGGGTAGAGCCGGGAGACGAGTACATGATCGTGGATCCCGTTGAGTACATTTACGAGGATCAAGCTAACGTCAACTCGGAGAACTTTGCAAGCAAGATGACCATACCCTCGAAATCACTTCTATCTTTGCTTGCTAGATGCTCGCTCTTTTGCTATGCCTACGCTATGATACCTACCACTTGCTTATCATGCGTCCCATATTGCCATGTCAAACCTCTAACCCACCTTGTCCAAGTGAACCGTTGTTTGGCTATGTTACCGCTTTGCTCAGCCCCTCTTATAGCATTGCTAGTTGCAGGTGAAGATTGGAGTTTGTTCCTTGTTGGAACATGTTTATTGTTGGGATATCATTATTATATCTTGTCTATTTAATGCACCTATATACTTGGTAAAGGGTGGAAGGCTCGGCCTTAGGCCTGGTGTTTTGTTCCACTCTTGCCGCCCTAGTTTCTATCATACCGGTGTTATGTTCCTTGATTTTGCGTTCCTTACACGGTTGGGTTATAATGGGAACCCCTTGATAGTTCGCCTTAAATAAAACTCCTCCAGCAAGGCCCAACCTTGGTTTTACCATTCGCCACCTAGCCTTTTTCCCTTGGGTTTCGCGGACTCAAGGGTCATCTTTATTTTAAACCCCCGGGCCAGTGCTTCTCAAAGTGTTGGTCCAACCCAGAGCACCGTGTGGGGCCATCCCTTGGCAACTTGGGTTACGTTGGCTTCCGTACGCTTAGCTTATCTTGTGTGCCCTGAGAATGAGATATGTGCCGCTCCTATCGGGATTTGTTGACACAGTGGGTGGTCTTGCTGGACTTGTTTTTCCATTATCGAGATGTCTTGTAACCAGGATTCCGAGTCTGATCGGATTGTCTTGGGAAAAGGAACATCCTTCGTTGAGCGTGAGAGCTTGTGATGGGCTAAGTTGGGACACCCCTGCAGGGATTTGAACTTTCGAAAGCCGTGCCCGCGGTTATGGGCAGATGGGAATTTGTTAATGTCCGGTTGTAGAAAACCTTAATTAAACTTAATTAAAATGAATCAACAGAGTGTGTGGCCGTGATGGTCTCTTTTCGGCGGAGTCCGGGAAGAGAACATGGTCTCGTGTTATGCTTGAACGTAGGTTGTTCTAGGATCACTTCTTGATCATAGTTTCTCGACCGTGCCTTGCCTTCTCTTCTCGCTCCCTCTTGCGTATGTTTAGCCACCATATATGTTAATCGCTTGCTGCAACTCCACATCATACCTTTTACCCTTCCTATAAGCTTAAATAGTCTTGATCGCGAGGGTGTGAGATTGCTGAGTCCCCGTGACTCACAGATTTACTTCCAAAACCAGATGCAGGGACCGATGATACCGTTCTAGGTGTTTCGACTGAGCTCAAGTGGGAGTTTGATGAGGACTCAGGACGATACTATGTTTCTTTTCCTGACGATCAGTAGTGGAGCCCAGTTGGGGCGATCGGGGACATTGTTGCATTTGGGGTTTATCTTTATTTTGGTTCCGTAGTCGGACCTTGAGTGTAACTAGATGAATGTAATGCTATTTATGCTATTTGTGTGATGTGGCAAGTGTAAGCCAACTATGTATCTTTTCCCCTTATTCATTACATGGGTTGTTGTGAAGATTACCTCACTTGCGACATTGCTTACAATGCGGTTATGCCTCTAAGTCGTGCTTCGACACATGGGAGCTATAGCCGCATCGTGGGCGTTACAAAGCAAACTCTCAAGGACTATGGCATCCATCTGAAGCAAGTGCCACTCTACTGCGACAACGAAAGCGCCATCAAAATTGCCAACAACCCAGTTCAGCATTCGAAGACAAAGCACATTCAGATCCGTCATCACTTTCTCAGAGATCATGTCATGAAGGAAGATATTGATATCATTCACGTCAACACGGAAGAGCAATTGGCAGATATCTTCACAAAACCCTTGGATGAGAAAAGGTTTTGCAAGTTGCGGTGTGAGCTAAATATCTTAGAATCCTCAAATGTCCTGTGATTGGACACACATCCTAACGCTTATGCATGTTGATGACTTAGATGTGCAACACACGAAGTAACGTATATCTTCAATCAATGAAGACATACCCTCTAAGTGTGAATACATTAATGCAGAAATTGACTTCAGAGCACCACGATAATTGTGCGCCGTGTCTGGGTCTAATACTTCCTATACGGTGGGTAACTCCACCACCAAACTCTTGTTTGAAGTGTTTCTATTAGCGTCACATTTGCATAGTCTTCGCATTTGGTTTGTCTTCAACCCTGATTTGGTGTCATGTTTATCTTCACAGTGTTGATTTGGTCTCATACTGATATATACATATATTTGTGTTCTGTCCTCTACAACATTCACTTATAGCTATGTCTTCCTGCTCGAATCTTTTGATCTAAGTGAATGTGATCGGACCCTAACCCCCTCTATGCTTCTACCTCAGATTCTATCTATCCAAATCATATGCATTCTATTGAAACCCGTCATTTGACTTCTCTGAGTCCTTGTCAGCTGAAGACAAAGAGACAATCGTTTAAATATGTTTTCAATGCCAGATCCTTTTTTCCTGAATACCGGAGAAGCCGGACGACCACCCGACAATCCAGGCGTGTGTGGGAACATGGAACAACTTTCAATGAGTTGCATGCGTGCCACATGTCCTTCAGATGTGAACTGCCAGGAGCACCTGCGTAATAACCATGTGCCGTCCCTGTCCTTATAAATACACACCTCACTGCGGTCATTATCTCTTCTTCCACCTCTTCTCCTCGCACCAAAACCCTAGCACCTCTGCTAGCTCGCGTCAACGCTGGTGACGAAGCGCTTAGTGATGCGTCCATTTGGCATCATGCTTTTATATCAATATTTATTGCATTATGGGCTGTTATTACACATTATGTCATAATACTTATGCCTATTCTCTCTTATTTTACAAGGTTTACATAAAGAGGGAGAATGCCGGCAGATGGGATTCTAGGCTGGAAACGAAGAAAATATTAGAGACCTATTCTGCACAGCTCCAAAAGTCCTGAAACTTCACGGAAGACGTTTTCCAAATATATAAAAAATACTGAGAGCAAGAACTTCACCAGGGGGGCCACACCCTGCCCACAAGGGTGGGGGCGCGCCCTACCCCTCTAGGTGCGCCCCCTACCTCGTGGGCCCCCTCGTGGTCCTCCGGTGGCCATCTTCTGCTGTATGGAGTCTTTCTATGGGAAAAAAATCATAAGCCATCTTCTCGGACGAAACTCCGCCGCCACAAGGCGGAACCTTGGCGTAACCAATCTAGGGCTCTGGCGGAGCTATTCTGCCGGGGAAACTTCCCTCCCGGAGGGGGAAATCATCGCCATCATTATCACCAACGCTCCTCTCATCGGGAGAGGGAAATCTCCATCAACATCTTCATTAGCACCATCTCATCTCAAAACCCTAGTTCGTCTCTTGTATCCAATTCTTGTCTCCAAGTCCGGGATTGGTGCTAGTAGGTTGCTAGTAGTGTTAATTACTCCTTGTAGTTGATGCTAGCTGGTTTAATTGGTGGAAGATCATATGTTCAGATCCTATATGCATATTAATACCCCTCTAATTATGAACATGTTTATGCTTTGTGAATAGTTACTTTTGTTCCTGAGGACATGGGAGAAGTCTTGCTATTAGTTGTCATGTGAATTTGGTATTCGTTCGATATTTTGATGAGATGTATGTTGTCTCTCCTCTAGTGGTGTTATGTGAACGTAGACTACATGACACTTCACCATTATTTGGGCCTAGAGGAAGGCATTGGGAAGTAATAAGTAGATGATGGGTTGCTAGAGTGACAGAAGCTTAAACCCTAGTTTATGCGTTGCTTCGTAAGGGGCTGATTTGGATCCATATGTTTCATGCTATGGTTAGGTTTACCTTAATACTTTTGTTGTAGTTGCGGATGCTTGCAATAGAGGTTAATCATAAGTGGGATGTTTGTCTAAGTAAGGGCAGCACCCAAGCACCGGTCCACCCACATACCAAATTATCAAAGTACCGAACGCGAATCATATGAACGTGATGAAAACTAGCTTGACAATATTCCCATGTGTCCTCGGGAGCGCTTTACATCATATAAGAGTTTTTCCAGGCTTGTCCTTTGCTACAAAAAGGATTGGGCCACCTTGCTGCACCTTATTTACTTTTGTTACTTGTTGCTCGTTACAAATTATCTTATCACAAAACTATCTGTTACCACTTATTTCAGTACTTGCAGAGAATACCTTGCTGGAAACCGCTTATCATTTCCTTCTGCTCCTCGTTGGGTTCGACACTCTTACTTATCAAAAGTA
Organism: Triticum urartu; assembly: GCF_003073215.2. Classification (NCBI taxonomy): domain Eukaryota; kingdom Viridiplantae; phylum Streptophyta; class Magnoliopsida; order Poales; family Poaceae; genus Triticum; species Triticum urartu. Next base: position 548,714,946 of record NC_053026.1, read on the forward strand.
CTACGATAGATCCCCTATACTTGTGGGTCATCAAGACTCTTTTCTGGCGCCATTGCCGGGGAGTGAAGCACCTTTGGTAGGTGGAATTTGGTAAGGAAACATTTATATAGTGTGCTGAAATTTACTGTCACTTGATACTATGGAAAGTAATCCTCTGAGGGGCTTTTTTGGGGTATCTTCACCCCGACCAGTAGAGCAAAGAGTTGCTCCTCAACCTACTCAACCTATTGAAAATTAAAATGAAAATGCTCCCTGTGAAATTCCTTCGGGTATGATAGAAAAACTGCTAGCTAATCCCTTTTTAGGAGATGGAACAAAACATCCTTATGAGCATCTGATATATGTGGATGAAGTTTGTGGATTATTTAAGCTTGCAGGTGTACCCGGAGATGTTGTTAAGAAGAAGGTCTTCCCTTTATCTTTGAGGGGAGATGCATCGACATGGCATAGGCTATGTGATGATATGGGGTATTGGAATTACAAACGATTGAAATTGGAATTTCATGAGAAGTTTTATCCTATGCATCTTGTTCATCGTGATCGCAATTACATATATAATTTTTGGCCTCGCGATGGAGAAAGCATCGCTCAAGCTTGGGGGAGGCTTAAATCAATGTTATATTCATGCCCCAATCATGAGCTCTCAAGAGAAATGATTATTCAAAATTTTTATGCTTGGCTTTCTGGTAACAATCGCACCATGCTTGATACTTCTTGTGCTGGCTCTTGTATGATGAAGACTATTGAATTCAAATGGGATTTATTGGAAAGAATTAAACGCAACTCTGAAGATTGCGACCTCGACAATGGTAAGGAGTCAGGTATGACACCTAGTTTTGATTGTGTTAAATCTTTTATGGATACCGATATTTTTCGTAAATTTAGCACTAAATATGGACTTGACTATGAGATAGTAGCTTCTTTCTGTGAATCTTTTGCTGCTTATGTTGATCTCCCCAAGGAGAAGTGGTTTAAATATCATCCTCCCATAGAAGTAAAAGTAGCTGCACCTATTAAAGTTGAAGAAAAGACTATCACTTATAATGATCCTATTGTTCTTACTTCTTTTGTTGAGAAACCACCTTTCCCAGTTAGGATAAAGGATCATGCTAAAGCTTCAACCGTGGTTCGTAAAAGCAATATTAAAACATATACACCTCCTGAGAAAGTTAAAGTTGAACCTAATAATGCTATTGTTAAAGATCTCTTGTCTGATAATATTGATGGGCATGTTATTTATTTCTGTGATGAAACTGCTAGAATTGCTAAACCCTGTGATAAAGATAAACCTAGACCTATGGTAGGCATGCCTGTTATTTCTGTTAAAATAGGAGATCATTGTTATCATGGCTTATGTGATATGGGTGCTAGTGCTAGTGCAATACCTTATTCCTTATACAAAGAAGTTATGTATGATATCGCACCTACTGAGATGGAAGATATTAATGTCACAATTAAACTTTCTAATAGAGATACTATTTCAGCAATGGGAATTGTTAGAGATGTTGAAGTCTTGTGTGGGAAAACTAAATATCCTGCTGATTTTCTTGTTCTTGGTTCCCCACAAGATAGCTTTTGTCCCATTATATTTGGTAGACCCTTCTTAAATACTGTTAATGCTACCATAGATTGCAAAAGGGATGTTGTTACTATCGGTTTAGATGATATGACTCATGAATTTAATTTTTCTAAATTTAGTAGACAACACCGTGAAGAAGAATTACCTAGTAAGGATGAATTTATTGGTCTTGCTTCTATTGCCGTACCTCCTAGTGATCCTTTAGAACAATACTTGCTAGACCATGAAAATGATATGTTTATGAATGAAAGAAGGGAATTAGATGAAGTATTCTTTAAACAGGAACCTATTCTGAAAAACAATTTACCTGTTGAAATCCTAGGGGATCCTTCTCCACCCAAGGGTGATCCCATGTTTGAGCTCAAACCGTTACCTGATACTCTTAAATATGCTTATCTTGATGAGAAAAATATATACCCTGTTATTATTAGTGCTAACCTTTCAGAGCATGAAGAAGAGAGATTATTGAAAACTCTGAAGAAGCACCGTGCTGCTATTGGGTATACTCTTGATGATCTTAAGGGCATTGGTCCCACTCTATGTCAACATAAAATTAATTTGGAAGAAGATGCTAAACCAGTTCATGATCATCAACGCCGGCTGAATCCTAAAATGAAAGAAGTGGTAAGAAAGGAGATACTAAAGCTCCTTGAGGCAGGTATAATTTATCCTGTTGCTGATAGTCAATGGGTAAGCCCCGTCCATTGTGTCCCTAAGAAGGGAGGTATTACTGTTGTTCCTAATGATAAAGATGAATTGATTCCTCAAAGAATTATTACAGGTTATAGGATGGTAATTGATTTCCGCAAATTAAATAAGGCTACTAAAAAGGATCATTACCCCTTACCTTTTATCGATCAAATGCTAGAAATATTATCTAAACATACACATTTTTGCTTTCTAGATGGTTATTCTGATTTCTCTCAAATACCTGTGTCAGCCAAAGATCAATCAAATACTACTTTTACATGCCCTTTTGGTACTTTTGCTTATAGACGTATGCCTTTTGTTTTATGTAATGCACCTGCTACCTTTCAAAGATGCATGATGGCCATATTCTCTGACTTTTGTGAAAAGATTTGTGAGGTTTTCATGGACGACTTTTCCGTCTATGGATCTTCTTTTGATGATTGCTTGAGCAACCTTGATCGAGTTTTGCAGAGATGTGAAGAAACTAATCTTGTCTTGAATTGGGAAAAGTGACACTTTATGGTTAATGAAGGTATTGTCTTGGGGCATAAAGTTTCTGAAGGAAGTTGATAAAGCCAAGGTTGATGCTATTGAAAAGATTCCATGTCCCGAGGACATCAAAGGTATAAGAAGTTTCCTTGGCCATGCCGGATTTTATAGGAGGTTCAGTAAGGACTTCTAAAAATCTCTCGGCCTCTGACTAATTTATTACAAAAAGATATACCATTTGTCTTTGATGATGATTGTGTAGAAGCATTTGAAATACTTAAGAAAGCATTGATTTCTGCACCTATTGTTCAACCACCTGATTGGAATTTACCCTTTGAAATTATGTGTGATGCTAGTGATTATGCTATAGGTGCTGTTCTAGGACAAAGAGTTGATAAGAAACTAAATGTTATTCAACATGCTAGTAAAAATCTAGACAATGCTCAAACAAATTTTGCTACTACTGAAAAATAATTCTTAGCAGTTGTATTTGCTTGTGATAAGTTTAGACCTTATATTGTTGATTCTAAAGTAACTATTCACACTGATCATGCTGTTATTAAATATCTTATGGAAAAGAAAGGTGCTAAACCTAGACTTATTAGATGGGTTCTCTTGCTACAAGAATTTGATTTGCATATTGTTGATAGAAAAGGAGCTGAGAACCCCGTTGCAGACAACTTGTCTAGGTTAGAAAATGTGCTTGATGACCCACTACCTATTGATGATAGCTTTCCTGATGAGCAATTAAATGTCATAAATGCTTCTCATACTGCTCCATGGTATGCTGATTATGCTAATTACATTGTTGCTAAGTTTATACCACCTAGTTTCACATACCAGCAAAAGAAAAAGTTCTTCTATGATTTGAGGCATTACTTCTGGGATGACCCACATCTTTATAAAGAAGGAGTAGATGGTGTTATTAGACGTTGTGTACCTGAGCATGAACAAGAACAGATCCTACGCAAGTGTCACTCTGAAGCTTATGGAGGACACCATGCTGGAGATAGAACTGCACATAAGGTACTGCAATCTGGTTTTTATTGGCCTACTCTCTTCAAGGATGCCCGTAAGTTTGTCTTATATTGTGATGAATGTCAAAGAATTGGTAATATTAGTAGACATCAAGAAATGCCTATGAATTATTCACTTGTTATTGAACCATTTGATGTTTGGGGCTTTGACTATATGGGACCTTTTCCTTCCTCTAATGGTTATACACATATTTTAGTTGCTATTGATTACGTTACTAAGTGGGTAGAAGCTATTCCAACTAGTAGTGCTGATCATAACACTTCTATTAAAATGCTTAAAGAAGTTATTTTTCCAAGGTTTGGAGTCCCTAGATATTTAATGACTGATGGTGGTTCACATTTTATTCATGGTGCTTTCCGTAAAATGCTTGCTAAATATGATGTTAGTCATAGAATTGCATCTCCTTATCACCCTCAGCCTAGTGGTCAAGTAGAATTGAGTAATAGAGAACTCAAATTAATTTTGCAAAAGACTGTTAATAGGTCTAGAAAGAATTGGTCCAAGAAACTAGATGATGCATTATGGGCCTATAGAACTGCATATAAAAATCCTATGTGTATGTCTCCATATAAAATGGTCTATGGAAAAGCATGTCACTTACCTCTCGAACTAGAGCACAAGGCTTATTGGGCTATTAAAGAACTTAATTATGATTTTAAACTTGCCGGTGAGAAGAGGTTATTTGATATTAGCTCACTCGATGAATGGAGAACCCAAGCCTACGAGAATGCCAAGTTGTTTAAAGAAAAAGTTAAAAGATGGCATGCCAAAAGGATACAAAAGCGTGAGTTTCATGTAGGTGATTATGTATTGCTATACAACTCCCGTTTAAGATTTTTTGCAGGAAAACTTCTCTCTAAATGGGAAGGTCCTTACGTTATCGAGGAGGTCTACCATTCCGGTGCCATAAAAATCAACAACTTCGAAGGCACAAATCCGAAGGTGGTGAACGGTCAAAGAATCAAACATTATATCTGAGGTAATCCCATAAATGTTGAAACCAATGTTATTGAAACCGTAACCCCAGAGGAATACATAAGGGACACTTTTCGGAATGTTTCAGTCTCCGAAAAGGAATAGGTATGTGGTACGGTAAGTAAACCGACTCCAAAATAGTTTTAAGGCAATATTTCTCCGTTTTGGAATATTTAGAAAAATAGAAAAATAATTAGCTGTCCGAGAAGGACACGAGGGCTCCACGAGGATGGAGGGCATGCCCTACCCTACTGGGTGCGCCCCCTACCTCGTGGGCACCTCGTGCGCTTTCCGGACTCCGTTTTCTTATAGGACACGTATTTTGGTCAGTAAAAATTCATTATATAACCTCCCGGGGTTTTTGACTCACGTATCATGCAAAAATCTCCTGTTTGTGTTTCGAGCTGTTGCTACTGTAGATTAGAGCAGGATGTCTTCGCAAGAGTCAGTCAGGGAGAGCCGTGTGTCTCATCCGGCACCGAGATCAACGACAAACAATCATGTTGACCCCTTTGGGCCAGCAATGGAGGAAGAGATGGAGGCTGATTTGAAGAGGATAGATGCCATGGAAGAGGATCAAGAAGTCACTTCCCGCCTCCAAACTGGATTCACAATGGGAGAACTGCAGAGCTCAGCTATTCTAAACTCGGTTATCCCTTCCAATGTTAGATTTCTTTCTTATGAGAATATGAAAAAGAGTGTCACTGGTTCTCCCGCAGCTATGCAGCACCCTTGGGTGCAGGGAGCTTTGGCTGTTACAGGAAAACTCCGAAAGGAAATAATGGACCTCAAGCAGCAAGTCAACAAGCTTGAGGAGGAGAATCGTATCTTGAGGGGCATCATCGCCAAGAACATCACATCACCATCCCCGAAAAGAGAGACATAATCACATGGGTATGGGCACTCCACTTGGCAACTGCCAAGCTTGGGTGAGTGCCCCGGTATTGTATCACCATCACTTTTATCTTTACCGTTTTTCTTAGTTCGATCCTTTTGGTAATATCTTGATCTAGTAGAATAAAAGTTCTTAGTATGATCTAGTTGTGAGTTTTGCTTTATTATCCTTCTATGTAATCGAGTCCATGAGCTATATAATAAAGATTAGTGTTGAGTCAAGGGCTTGATTATTTTTCCATGATCCTAGGTGAATAAAAGAAAAGAGAAAGAAATAAAAAGAAACAAAGAGATCATGTGAGTCTTATGGAGAGTAATGAGCTCACATAGAAAAAGTATGATGAATAAAAGTTGTTGAGGGTTGAGAAACATAGTTTTGGTCATCGTTGCAATTAATAGGAGGTAATAAAGAAAGAGAGGTCTTCACATATAAATATACTATCTTGGACATCTTTTATGATTGTGAGCACTCATTAAAATATGACATGCTAAAGAGTTGACATTGGACAAGGAATACAACGTAATGGGTTATGTTTTCTTACATCTGAGATAAATTATATTGTCTTGGATCTTCCAACATGATGAGCTTGCCTTTCCCCCTCATGCTAGCCAAACTCATTGCACCAAGTAGAAATACTACTTGTGCTTCCAAATACCCTTAAACCAGTCTTGCCATAAGAGTCCAGCATATCTACCTATGGATTGAGTAAGATCCTTCAAGTAAGTTGTCATTGGTGCAACCAATAAAAAAATTGCTCTCTAAATATGTATGATTGATTGGTGTGGAGGAAATAAGCTTTATACGATCGTGTGATATGGAAGTAATAAAAGCGACAAACTGCATAATAAAGGTCCATATCACAAGTGGCAATATAAAGTGACGTTCTTTCGCATTAAGATTTTGTGCATCCAACCATAAAAGTGCATGACAACCTCTGCTTCCCTCTGCGAAGGGCTTATCGTTTACTTTTATCTCCTACATTGCATAAGAGTCATGGTTATCTTCACCCTTCCTTTTACATTTTATCCTTTGGCAAGCACAATATGTTGGAAAGATCCTGGTATATATGGCTAATTGTATGTGAGTTTTCATGAACTATTGCTGTTGATATTGCCCTTGAGGTAAAACGTTGGGAGGCAAAACTATAAGCCGCTATATTTCTCTGTGTTCGATTAAAACTCCATACCCATAACTATTGCGTGAGTGTCAGCAATTGTGAAAGACCATATGATAGTTGAGTATGTGGACTTGCTGAAAAGCTCTTATACATTGACTCTTTCCTATGTTATGATAAATTGCAATTGCTTCAATGACTGAGATTATAGTTTGCTAGTTTTCAATGAAGTTTACGATTCATACTTGATATTGTGATTGAATTATTACTCTAGCATAAGAGATTATATGACAAGAATTATATGAGTTGCTGTTCTAAGAATGATCATGATGCCCTCATGTCCGTATTTTATTTTTATCGACACCTCTATCTCTAAACATGTGGACATATTTTTCAATTTCGGCTTTTCGCTTGAGGACAAGCGAGGCCTAAGCTTGGGGGAGTTGATACGTCCATTTTGCATCATGCTTTTATATCAATATTTATTGCATTAGGGGTTGTTATTACACATTATGTCACAATACTTATGCCTATTCTCTCTTGTTTTACAAGGTTTACATAAAGAGGGAGAATGCCGGCAGCTGGGATTCTGGGCTGGAAAAGGAGAAAATATTAAAGACCTATTCTGCACAGCTCCAAAAGTCCTGAAACTTCACGGAAGACGTTTTCCAAATATATAAAAAATACTGAGAGCAAGAACTTCACCAGGGGGGCACACCCTGCCCACGAGGGAGGGGGGCGTGCCCCCTACCTCGTGGGCCCCCTGGTGGCCCTCCGGTGGCCATCTTCTACTATATGGAGTCTTTCTATGGAAAAAAAATCATAAGCCATCTTCTCGGACGAAACTCCGCCGCCATGAGGCGGAACCTTGGAGGAACTAATCTAGGGCTCTGGTGGAGCTGTTCTGCCGGGGAAACTTCCCTCCCAGAGGGGGAAATCATCGCCATCGTCATCACCAACGATCCTCTCATCGGGAGAGGGCAATCTCCATCAACATCTTCATTAGCACCATCTCATCTCAAAACCCTAGTTTATCTCTTGTATCCAATTCTTGTCTCCAAGTCCGGGATTGGTGCTAGTAGGTTGCTAGTAGTGTTAATTACTCCTTGTAGTTGATGCTAGTTGGTTTAATTGGTGGAAGATCATATATTCACATCCTATATGCATATTAATACCCATCTGATTATGAACATGTTTATGCTTTATGAGTAGTTACTTTTGTTCCTGAGGACATGGAAGAAGTGTTGCTATTAGTAGTCATGTGAATTTGGTATTCGTTCGATATTTTGATGAGATTTATGTTGTCTCTCCTCTAGTGGTGTTATGTGAACATCGACTACATGACACTTCACCATTATTTGGGCCTAGAGGAAGGCATTGGGAAGTAATAAGTAGATGATGGGTTGCTAGAGTGACAGAAGCTTAAACCCTAGTTTATGCGTTGCTTCGTAAGGGGCTGATTTGGATCCATATGTTTCATGCTATGGTTAGGTTTACCTTAATACTTTTGTTGTAGTTGCGGATGCTTGCAATAGAGGTTAATCATAAGTGGGATGTTTGTCCAAGTAAGGGCAGCACCCAAGCACCGGTCCACCCACATACCAAATTATCAAAGTACCGAACGCGAATCATATGAACGTGATGAAAACTAGCTTGACGATATTCCCATGTGTCCTCGAGAGCGCTTTACATCATATAAGAGTTTGTCCAGGCTTGTCCTTTGCTACAAAAAGGATTGGGCCACCTTGCTGCACCTTATTTACTTTTTTTACTTGTTGCTCGTTACAAATTATCTTATCACAAAACTATCTGTTACCACTTATTTCAGTACTTGCAGAGAATACCTTGCTGGAAACCGCTTATCATTTCCTTCTGCTCCTCGTTGGGTTCGACACTCTTACTTATCTAAAGGACTACGATAGATCCCCTATACTTGTGGGTCATCACTTAGCTGTCGCGACATCTTCGACGCCGTCCTCACGCCAGCCACGGACCTCGTCCTCTCCGCCGCCGCCGTAGGTGTCTTCCGTTGCCAAGTTAGGGCGTGGGAGATTGAACTGCTCAGCCTCTCTCTCTCCATCTCGTCTAACAGTTCGTCAAGCGGTAATTAAAACTTACTTTTTACTACCTTTTTGATCCGTCAAATCAATTCACTTCATGCAAAAGTAGTTTCTTCACTTTCATATCCGGATCTGTCCATGTCTGCATCTCATATCATGCCAAGCATATTCACTTATGCTTCACAACTAGTTACATTCCTCACTTGTACTTATTTATGGATTCGTACAAATCTGGAACCGACTCCCTTCAAATAAGTGAATGTCTTCGCATTATGAGGTCAATGTATTCAAACCGATTTATCTTCAAATCTTCTGAGAATGCATATGACCTCTTCCCCTTCCCTCACACCTTAATGCTGTCACAGGTACATGTCCGTGGGAGAATCCCTTGGTTCTCGTAGTCTGCATTCATTTGCAGAGTTTTTGCTTCATCACATCAACTCTCCTGAAGCCGGTTCATGTCTGACCAGCAAGAGGAAGCCATTTACAGTTTGAATCCAATGGCCACCGACAAGTCTGCAAGGAAGGACGGCAGGCAGCGCTGTGGAGATACAACCAAGGATCTGCCTCCAGATCTGTTTAAGCAATACAAGTCAGATCCTGAAGAAACCTATGGCGAGTACAAGACCCGAATCCAATGGATTCGAAGATATTGGGTAGAGCAATGGTTCATGTACAGATTTGTGACTGATGAATATGCTGAAAAGAACGCCATCAAGGGCCCCTGGGGAGATATTCTATACGGAAATCTGCAGCCCAAGTCCAAGCCCGAAGCCATTGCTCAAGGATTCTATCCGTGCATGCTCCGAGGGCCACAACCCGAAAATGCTGACCCATCATCTTTGTTGTGGTGTCGTGACGACAATCTCTTCAAGCGCAACTATCAGTTTGCAAAAGAGTCAGCAAAGAAGAACAAGAAGTACCTTGGACTCAATCTCAACCCTGGTCCGCCTGCTCCAAGGGCTGATGGCACCCGCGATGCCAATCCCAATGAAATCGGCCCCTTCTACAACCTTGCAGGCCTCATCACTCACATTGTTGTACATGGGGCTATGGTGGATCACTCAGCTGACGACGCAGATTCCGATGGAGCACCAGATCCACCTCAGTCACAGAAGCAAATGAAATCAACGGCTTTAAAGCCCTCTGCCGCACCAAAAGTTTCGCGTGCGAAGCCATTGGCAACTGCACCTCCTGAACCCAGTGTGCAATCTGAAGATCTCTCTCGTGTCTCCAAGAAGACGGAGAAGCCCAAGAAGAAGAAGCCCATGAAGATTTCTGGACATGAACTTACTCCAGCTGTCGTTCTGCCGAACAAAGATGAAACCATTGATCTCTCCAGTGATGAAGATCTTGGTGATGATGCCCTTGAGCTGCTGATCAAGAGCAAGCAAGAGGCGGAGATCTTCAACGATCTGCCCCTCTTTGATGTGGATATTCTGAACCACTTCGTCGATGAATGGTTTGATGACCCAAGCCTCAGCATTGACGATCTTCAGCTGCCAGTTGACATCAACGTCACCTTCCACGGAGCCATTGCTAATGAGTTGGCCCTGGCTCAGAAGATTGTTGAGCTGAAGAACAAAATTGATTTTGAGAAGGCACAGTTCAAGAAGCACATGGCAAAGCTCAGCGTGGCCGATGTTCAAAGCTTCAAGAAGATGTTGAATGAGCTCAAGGAACAATTTCACAAGAAACGTGAAGAAGCAAAAGGTTCAAGAGAGCGGATGAAATACTTCGCAGAGAAATCTGTTCAAGCACACAATGACACAGAGAAGCGCAAGACACTGGGGCCCCCTGGTATCGACCCCAGAATGGCTGCCAAACAGAAGAAGAAGTTTGCTGCGGCCCGAACTGAAGCACCACGGCAGGAAGAACCTCGCATTGTCTTCCCTACCATCATGACAGGCTCGAAGCCTAAGGTCCCCTCAGCAGCTTCTGATGATGCTCCGTCAAAGAAGAAACTGAAAAAGGCTTCAAAGAAAGAGCGTGCTGCGGCCTCTGAGCCTCTTGTGGTCGAGCCCTTCTGTTGCTCGTCCTGCCTCCACGAGCCAAGAGCGTCGTCTAGTGATTCACTAGCCTGCTACCACAGAGGCCCCCGAAGATAAAGAAGTACTAGCTGTTGACCCCACCACAGCTGAACACATTGGCCGTGAAGATAATGTAGAAGATGATGAAGTCCTTCCTCAAATCGAGCATCAACCGGTATCATTGCCTGTTCTCACGAGCAGCGAACTCATCAGCATTGGTTGTCCTTTGACGCCAATTTCTCAAAATGATTCGTGGGTTGATCATCCCCAACAAGACACCCCCATTCAAGATGAAACTTCGAGAACTCCAACCCCTCAAGTCACCACTCCGGTGCTTGACGACGACTACATGGTGCAGACCACTCCATCCCCACAGGCGTCGCCCGCATTCTGCAGGCTTCGCAAAGGCCCTAGTCCTCAGGTCACCATGTCAAGCATTCCAGAAGGAGAAGTGCAACAAAGCTCAGTCGCACGTGAAGTGTTTCCTGAAGCCACTCCTACTGCCAATGTCTCTGAGTCCGAAGCAAAAGCTGCTAAAGATATTCCGGCTGCATGAGTCGATGACAATCAAGAACCACGAGAAGAAAAAGAGAGAGTTGCCACACTCCCTGTCACGCAAGAAGTTGTTCTCGAGGAGAACGTGTCTATGCCCGACCCTCCTGCTACTGGAGCGGAGATTGAAAACATTGAGGCGTCCACAAACAACACTGCTGAAGCCAATGATGTTGTCATGGCTGAAGACACTATGGCGCGTGAAGCTAATGTTGCTCCTGAAGCTTGTGTGCAACCTGAAGTCACAATCAATGCCAAAGCTGCTGTTCCACCCCCAAGGCCTCACACTATTGAACATGCATTTGATCATGGCCAACTTATCACTGTCCGATGGCCTGTTCTGATTCCTCCCACTGCTCCCGAACCACAATATGAATACCATGTGGAGCACAGGCCTTAGGTCCAGAAGCCAAAGCCTAGACTGTCAAGGTTTCTCGGTGCTGCAACATCGCCAGGCTCTTTCAGTGTAAACAGCTTCAAGGCACACAACACATTCTTTAACAGTGCCAAGAACCCTTACTCGAAGCCAAAGATCTCATCTGATCGCTTCTGGAGCTATCAGCAGCGCAGTTATTACTCATGTGTATTGTACAATCAAGGGCGAATCTTTCCTCACATGCATTTGGATTGTGAAGTCTGCCCTGCTTGGAAGAAGCTCTAGACTGTTTCAGAGATGTTGGCCTTCTGCAGTTCGTCACTGACAAAGAGCATTGGAACAAAGAGCTTCTGCTGCAGTTCTATGCCACTCTTCACATTCATGGATACAACAGGGATCCGAAGACTTGGGTCCTTGAGTGGATGACAGGCGATGTGCATCATGAAGCCAAAGCTCAAGATATCATCGAGCTTACTTCCCTGCCCACTCCAGGCAAGTTCTATGAACCTGGTTGTCAGCTACACAGGAATGCTCTGGAGAGAGTATTTCAGAAGCCTGAGCCAAACATGAGTCAGATGCTCAGCATGATGAAGCCATTGCCACAAGATGCAGAATATCCCAAGGAATTCTTTGTCAAGGACCTCGAGTATCTGCCTCGTACCATTTGTCCCATTGTGAGGTGAACTCTATGGCCAGTAAAGGGACATTCACCTGCAGCCAAACTTGAAAGCACCATGAAGACTTTGGTGTTCTATATTCTCAATGGCATTTGCTTCAATGCTCAAGACTTCTTTATCAGGCAACTTGCTGCATCTGAATTGATTTATTTTGCTTGAAGTTTTATGCTCCATGGGTGATGCGCCTGATCAAACTTCATTCATCTGTCGACTATCAGCCCTCAGCGCGCAACCATCTTGCCTTCTTGCATGAGGTTGATATGTCTGTCGAAGCCATCTACCCTGAGCCTGCCAAGGAGCCACTTTATCTTCATAATGTTGATCTCCAAAGCTTCACGCAACCAATTGAGGGAGTCCTTGCTGCTACTCGAGTCTATCCTCTGGCTGGAAATATGCGTGCACCTCATCATGCTCAAGCTGAAGCCACTGAAAGCACCATTGCTCAAAGGCCTCGGAAGCGATATCGTGTACTCAATGACCGAGAGGTTCTTGTGGCCTTACATCAGAAACAGGATAGACACCATGACTGGCTAAAGCGTCAGATGTAGAGCCTCTCGGTGGATATTAATCGCATTCGCAATCTTGCCACCAAGAACGCATTCGTAGAACATGAAGCCTGACGACGGTCTTGGAAGAGTCTCACACTGCTATGCCCTGAAGAGGATCTTCACGATGATGGCTTCACCAAGCGCTTCAAATTTGATTCCACGCCTCCCCAGAATGTCGTCTTGCATCGAACTCCTTCCATAGAAGACTCTGAGTACTCATCTTCGGTTGCCACTGTTGTTGCAAGAGTCGTCGATGAAGAAGACGATGCCACTTCACCAATCATGGCTTTGCCGCGTCTCGACACTGCACCAGGCCCCTCTGCACCACCAAACTTCAACGTCGACCCTGCACCTACATCTACTCCTGATGGGAACGAGTAGATGCTCTATGTCTTCAAACCTTTTTGGTCATTACTGACAAAAGGGGGAGAAGCATATGAGTTGATAGTCTTCAAGCGGGTCCATATGGGTGGTTGCTATAATTTTTGCCAAGTGGTGACAACTCTCGTTTTTGATACATTTGGTTCTTTGGGTTGTAACACTTAAACTTGATGGTCGTCTGCTATGTTGCCTGCTACTCTATGATGCGATGATAAATTCCGCATGAAAGTCATTCCGCAGACGTCCATTTTTCATTATGCATGTCATTATCTTCACTACATCTATATATGCATGATGAATTGTCTTCATAGGTTGAAGAGGATCTCCACAAGTAAAACCTGCCATGTGCATTTGCATTCCAGAGCAAACTACTTGTATGCACATCTTGAGGGGGAGCCTTTTTGCTAATCATGAAGACAATGTCTTAAATCCTTAAACTTTCACATACTCTTATCCCCGTTGGAAACTTCAACCAGTTTGTCATCAATCACCAAAAAAGGGGAGATTGTAAGTGCATCTCGTGCCACCCCTAGTTGGTTTTGGAGTATTGACGACAAACTTGGTTGAGGGACTAATGTATTTGTGAGAATTGCAGGATAACACAGGTAGTAGTCCCTCATTGATTTCGGTTTACCTACCAGAGATGAACCCTAAAAATGTTTGAAGACATTGAAGACAATGGTGGTCTGTGAAGATATCCACAATGAAGATTATGACTCGAGAAGACATTCATGTGAAGACTATGGAGTGCGAAGACATAGTTGTTTCGTAGTTTCCTTTTCTTATTTGTTGAGTCATAGGAACCACCGCACTGTTAAGTGGGGTCCAAGTGAACAAAGTCAGAGTGACCGAAGTGATGCTCAACCAAATCCTATGTCTTCGAGTGAAGACAATGAGAGCAAATCTTATCCAGAGCTGGATGAGTCAGCTTTACTTGTAGCCCAAGTCAAGCTGCCGCGTGTGTTTGAAATCTGACCGTTAGACACGTGTCAGTTCCTTAGTGACCCAGGGTCATTTCGGACAAATCAGGTCGGGTTGCCTCCTGGCTATAAATAGGCCACCCCCTACACCATAAATTGGTGGCTGCTTAGAGTTAGTGCACGACTTTTGTCATTTGAGAGCAACCCACCTCCGAAGCATTTGAGAGAGAAATCCTTGCAAGGACAAAGCCCTAAACACCCAGAGCCAAAGAGTGTTAGGCATCACTGAAGTCTTTTGTATCTGCGTGATCTGAAGACTTGTTACACTTGAGGACTGTGAATCCTCCAGCCGGTTAGGCGTCGCGTTCTGAGCATCCAAGAGTCATTGTGGATTGCCGGTGAACGAAGTCTGTGAAGGTTTGGAAGTCTCCCTTGAATACTTACCAGAGTGATTGGGCGAGGACTGTGTGTCCTTAGCTCAAGGGGAATAAGGTGAAGACACGGTCTTCTGAGTTGAATCTCAGCCTCCCTAACCAGACGTACAGTTGTCACAGCAACTGGAACTGGTCGAACAAATCCTTGTCCTCACCAAGCAACTAGTTATATCCTTTACCTCTCTTTACTTATAGTTTGTCTTCGTGAAGTCATTGCCTGCTTGCATGATCTGATTGACTTCATTGTGTGAAGACTGTTGTTGTTTGGCTTCATACTATCTTCCATCCCGATCCATACTACCTAGCTGCTGATAGTCTTCGTGCTTTCACTTTATTGTTTACTTGACTATGGCTTGTCTAGTGTAGTCTACCTTCCGCTGCATATCAATAGGTTCATTTCTACTGTTTGTCTTCAAAGCCCCCGTGTTTTGAAGACTTTCATAAAAATCGCATATTCACCCCCCCTCTAGTTGATAACTAGCACTTTCAAAAAGGAAGCATTAGGTCAAGTTGCGATGAGTGGTGCTATTTCAAGAAAAAGTATGTGACAACGATGGTTCTTGAATCTAGAAACATGAAAGACATATCTGACCATGATTTAACAAACAAACAAATGCCAATGATTCAAGGATTGCTCCCTCATAGATATTTTGTATACTCCGGAATTTCTAGTGTGTTGGCAATTATGCCTTATGTTCATTTACATCTAAAACCATGCACCATAGAGACATGTATCAGCTCTAGAGCTCTCTGTGGTGATACTCAAGGATACAAAAATAGGCATGAACACATAGATATACTTGCAATTTATTTTGCATAAATTAATCTATAAAGACATGTGATTTTTGTTTTTTCTTATTTTCCTTTGACTAGAATAATTTGGTTTAATTTAAAAATGAGGCGATGTTCAAAATGGAAACAACCATCATCAATTTCCTTGCTATATATACATCAAATTTAGTGCAAATGATCGATGCCAAAATTATATAGTAACAAAACTATTGTATCTTAACATTTAGTTGATTTTAAATCCTGTTATTTTGGTTGTATAATAGAAAATTATAGTAATTAAGGTCGTGTCAATAGGGTCGGTTATAAAGAAGTAAAAAAATAGTATAAATTGGTGGTAAACATTTATTTTAACTCATCATAGACCCAATAATTTACTTGGCCGGCTATAGAACAATTTTTAGACTCTGTGGGTACTGTAGAACTAATTTTTGGGTTCAATATAGATGAGAAAAATGTCATTAAACGAGTCAGAAGTGCACTTTTCATGGTCATTCCAAATTACATAGAAAATACCTTATATTAACTCAAGAGATCCAAGTAGGAAATATTCAAATCTCGTGACCCAGAACGCTCTTAATCATGGTCGCTAATTGAAAACAATAATATGCCATGTTGTCTCTAGAAAGAGTGAATTTAATTGACCTGAATACAATTATTTAGATTGGAACCCAAAATTGAGCAACATGAGAAAGAAATTACACAAAGGAAATAAACTTACTAGTCTAGAACACACAAAACTTTGGTGGCGGTATGACGTCTTTCTTCTCCCAGCTCAGACTCCTTGATTGATTCCATGAGATGGAGAAACCGAATCACTGGCATGAGCTAATGTTAGGGCTAAACTTTCGATATGGCGAGAATCCTCAGACATCACAATGGCAGAAGGTTAGGAAGCATGGGTTGAACACTGCAAACAATATCATATTATCAACGTTGGTTCTCACAACTGCAACAACACTCTTTAGATTGTCTACTAACTTATGCTTATAGACACTTACCCAATACAAAAGGAAAGAGAAAGCAACAAACACAATTCCAAAGGGTTGTATATGTGTGTGTGTGTGTGGGGGGGGGGGGTTGATCCATATTTTGTCAAAGGTTTCAT
This sequence comes from Triticum urartu, assembly GCF_003073215.2. Taxonomy (NCBI): domain Eukaryota; kingdom Viridiplantae; phylum Streptophyta; class Magnoliopsida; order Poales; family Poaceae; genus Triticum; species Triticum urartu. The sequence continues at coordinate 548,731,601 of NC_053026.1, forward strand.
TATTGTCAGGTAGCCAAATGGCCTAGAAAATAACAGCTAAACCAAACAGTATAAAGTTATTCATCCATGGGGAAAAAAGAGTAACACCAATAATAGAATTGCTATAAGGAGTTGGGGCACAACTCAATACTAAAAATCGAACTAACAGTTCTCAAAACCACATTGACAAATTGGCCATATGAAAAAGGTGCCGATAAGTCTCAACCTTGTCACAAAACGAGCAAGTGGGGTTACTCGGCCACTTTATTTTCTCCGTAACCTCTCTAGTTAACAACCGGTTCATCAATTTTGTAGGTCAATTTTGTAGTGTTTCTAGGGAGAGCAAGAGTTTTAGCTTCATATCATCTCACTGAACAAGCAGGCCCCGAAAAAGTCTTCTACGAAAAGACACATCAGGATTCATAAGATTTGTTACTAAATGATATTTCCCTTTTTGCCCACAACCTTGCCATAAAAACCTCATTCTATATTTGTCTCATTTCTCGACGAGGGTTTTGCTCATAAAAAACATAGAAATATGATGAGACGGAATGCTGGATAAAACAACGTGCAATTGGTTAGGTATTGATGATAACTAGAGGGGACAAAGGAGAGGGCATCAACACAAAATTATGATCAATCCATACAGGGTTTAGATGATGTATTTTCATTCCGCTGGATACAACCTTGACATAATGCAGCCGATACTTCTTGACAATGAAGCATTTTGGTGCGGGCGGGGTGTGGGTGTGTGTGTGTGGGGTGGGGGGGGGGGGGGTAAAAAGGGTTGTCGCCAGGCTTTATTATATGAAACCACATGGAAACAGAGTATTGCAACTTACAAGTGCTTCAACACATTCAAAAGGGTGTCCTACCAACTAAACCAGTGTACAAATGGAGTTTGCCATGCATTGGTTATGGACGGGCTACACGTCCACACGCATGTAGTCTTCTCACATCAACTCTCGCTCACGGCCACGTCCTTGCATATGGCGAGTCGATTGCGTCGAGGACAAAAAAAAAAGAGGCGTAGCACCAGCAAGTTAAGCTTGTCACTTCAGCTCCGAATTGCATGAGCAGAGGGAGCAAGTCCGGCACTAGTACGGGCCTGACGTACTCCCGCTGGATGTAGCGCACCACAACGCTGGCAGCAAGAAATCCGAGCTCAGACCCGACTCTTCCAAGTGGATTTGCCCCCGGTTCCCCAATACGAGGCATCCTAAACCTCCCACGGTATTAGAGCACCTGCAAATTAACACATCTTTAGGAGAAAAAAATGCCGTAATAATAAGTACTCCATCAGATTGACGCAACCTTAGTATTACTAAATACCAAGTCCGCGTCAATTAATTTAGATCGGAGGGACTAGTGAAAATATTGGACAGTATCACACGACTTTCTGTTTCCACGAGTTGTGAGAAATACTCTTATGAACTGAACTATGATTTGGCAGCTTAACTGTTGTCTGAGTTGGAATCTGCAACCCTTCCACACAACCAAAACTGCACTAATACTTGTTACTCTAATAACCGTGGTTGTTTTAATTCAGGTTTTGCATACATCGGCAGATGTGCGGGCGCCGCCTGCGTGATTTGTTAGATGGACACGTGATGAACAATGCGAAAACACGCGTTGCACATGCATGTCTGCTACTGGTAAATATAAAGGGCGAGAATCCAAATTTAGCAACTAGAAGAACAGTGGAAATATTTGTGTACTTGTAAAAATAGCAGCGAACTGAGGTGATCCTGAGGCTCGATCAAATAGCAACGAATTTATATTTGTATAATACATACGTGTCTAGAGGTAAATTACTCGTCTTAGATTTATCTAATACAGATGTATCTAGACTAAGACGACTAATTTGGGACGGATACATTCATATTAGACAAATCTAATCTAATATGACTAATTTAGGAGCGAGGTAATAGAACATATAGAACTACAAAGTGGATACGGATTCAGGTGATGAGAAGAACTGGGCATCCACCACAAATTCTACTCTAACCGCTGCTTTTTCGTCCAGAATATGCACTCCTGAAAACTGAAAAGGAACGTACCAAGGGAGAGGCGAGCCCGAGCCAGCAAAGATCGGAAGATGGACACCGCGGAGAGGCGGCGCACAGGGACTCTGTTTTCTATTAGTTTTTTTTTGGAAAGTTGCCCTTTTATTAGTGGAGTCCGTCTTGTTGTTAAAGGAGACGGGCGCGTCTGGGCCTAGCTTCCCGCCTCGCCCAGTATGGTGGGCCGGTCCACTAGTGTTAATTTCATTCGTTTCTGTAGTTTCATTTTTTCTCCTTTACTTTGTTTTACATTTTTTATATTTCAAAAATATTGGAAAAATATTATATATATATATATTTCAAAAATTAATCCACTTAAACATTCATCATGCATTTATAAAATATCGAAATTTTGAAAATATTTTAGAAAATTATTTATTTCAAATATTGTAAAATGCCAATGCAGTGTAAAAAATTTGTTTCTGTATTTTTTTAAAAATGTCCGTCCTGTTCCAAAATAAATGTCCGTGACATTTTAAAAAATTTGTAAGTTTCAAAATTATATGTTTGTGACATTTAAAAAAATGTTCACAATTTCAAAAATAATGTTTCGTACGATCCACAGACATGTTTGTCACATTAAAAAAGATGCACACACGCTTCAAAAAGATGTTAATGATAATTTTGAAAAATGTTTCTAGAATTTTTAAAAATCTTCGCGTAGTTCAAAAAAATGTTTCATACCTTTCAAAAATATGTTCAAAACATGTATTTGAAAATGTCCAACGTCTATCAAAAAAAGGTTCCACATGTACAAAAAATGTACAACTTGTATTAAAGAAATGTAGAGATGTATTAAAAAACACAAAAACTGTTAAAACATGTAGAAACAACAGAAGAAGGAAGGCCACGCTTCCAAAACCAACATAAGTCAGTCTATAGAAACTTTCCAATAAGGTGAACATTGTAGGCGACATACCATTATCACAAACATATGGTCTTCCCAATAAGGCGAGCCGCAACCGAACGCTAGAAGGGATACTACGACACCTCTCATTGTAGGCGACATATAGCATTGGCAATGAGATACCTTGTTCGTCGTGGATTGTGTGTTCACTGGCTAGGGTAGTCCGATTATATATGAAAACACAACCCAAGTTTGTTTGATGATAAGACCAACTTCAGTCTTTCTTTCTTTTGATATAGGAAGCCCAACTTCGGTCTATCTCTATTCCTATAAGAACACTTGGCGATAATGGTATGTCTGTCATCTATTAATTTGGACCATCCGATGGGCATCTAACGCATCTGAGGGGATCTCTGTCACTTCTGCAAAAAGACGCCCGCCAGTCACTGTCTTCCAGACCCACCCCATCCACCTTCCTCTAGCCAGCCACTTTACTCCATCTGGCGGATGGACATAATCGACGTCGTCCGCCCCCGATGCCTCAGATGCCTCCTCTCTGCCGTGACAGCCCACCACCACTACAATCTGCCCTCCTCCGCCTCCTTTCCCATCTCCACCGATGCCAATCACGAGAAGTACGCTGCCTAAGTTGGCGGTTCCATGACACCTCTTGTCAGAGTAATGGGCCACGGGTAGCCTAACCCGAGGCCCAGAACCTTTCAAGACATCGGGGCCGGCTGCGCCCCTCGAGACGTCAAGATAGAGCTCCGTCTTTTGGCGGCCGGCTGGCTGAACGGCCGACTCCCGGAAGGCGGCCATGCTCGGGAGAGCGGCTCCAAGACAAGCCGACTCCTAGCAGGCGGCCTCCAGAGAGGCCGGCTCCTGGCAATCGGCCCATGGCGCCCTCCAAGTCTGCGCCCCCATTAAGAAGACAAGACAGGGTGTGGCTGCAGTATAGCCCATCCCCCGTATCCAGGGTCGGGCGTGGCCACAGTGCCCAGTACAAGCGGAGATCTCCGCCCGGCGCGGCACTGTTGCCGCTCCGCCCTTGACGTCACTCCTGTCAGGCGATGCCCTGTTCCCATGACCGCCTGTCGGCATGGCCCGAAGATGGCGGACCCTATCGGTCAGCGAGAGCCCGGAAGGCAGCGGGGGCTTAACCAGTCGGACCCAAGGGAGGCCGGCTCCCTGCAGCCGGCCGGTTCCTTCCTCGGGGCCCCACGCACCATTAACCAGATAAGACGCAGAGTGGCTACAGTGATCTCCCACCAGGCGGTGGGACTGTAGCCACGCTCCTCTAACCAAGCACGCGTCATTAGCATCACGGCTACGGTAATCCGTAGCCGGCAAGACCCGTGAGCGGCGGAGGCGGCCTGTCGGCTCCGTACCAGACCAGCCGGTGGGGCCCACCAGGCGGTGGGCCCTAGTAGTCGGTGGAGTAGCCGGCGACCAGAGAGACTGACAGCTGGGCCCTACGTCCGGCCAGATTACCATTGTACCTCTGGGGGGTAGGCCTATATAAAAACCCCAGGGCACCCATGCAACGGGTTCAGACCTGTTAGGACTAGACTCATACCTAGAGGCAGAGGAGAGCAAGCCCTGCCTCCTTCTACCTCTGGCATACAGCTCGAGGAGCACCATTATACACTCTAGTGCCTTAGTGATCATGCGGAGACCCCGCAGAGCAGGACTAGGGGTGTTATCTCCAAGGAGAGCCCTGAACCTGGGTAAAGTACGCCGGCGTTCGTGTCTACACCTCATCCCGCTTCCAGGCACTGGCGACGTTCTACTCGCTCCCACCATGATAAGCCATCCATTGGCATATGTCGCACCCGACCCCCGACATTTGGCGCCCACCGTGGGGCAAGGTGCACCATCTCCCGGAGACCTATTCTGGATGGGAACCCTGTTCCTTCCTGGCGAGCGCAGCTAGCCCGGCACGCCAGACGGCGTCTGCGCCGACGCACTGCACGACACGTAGATTGCCTACGCGGCGAGCTGCCTCGCTGATCTTGTTGGTGAGGTTCGCCTCTCCGACGAGCCCACGTCTGATGCGGGCACCGATGGCCCCGAGAGCCACCTCGTGAGCCTCCTTGATCAGCTTCACGTCACCAGCGAGCCTGCTACTGACTTGGAGTTGATCGGCTCCACCGACCCGATGTTGGTCGACTCCGACACTGCGCCGCTTGACGCGTTCCCCTCCAATGTGGTGGTCTACGATGAGCCGCTCCCTCGCGCGGAAAGCAGTGGTAGCACCGTCACAGAGGTGCTCGTCATCAGCCACGGCGAGCACTCTGGCGGAGGTAGCCAGGATCCGTTGCAGGCGGCGATGCAAGACCTGGCCGCGCCTATCCCAGAAGACGCCGATGCTGAGACTCTGGAAGCATGCCGCATCCAGATCGTCGAGAGTGCCAACCAGCTGGCCAGCATGAGACGCCTTTCGGAGGCCTGCCAGCGGGACATGGATCGTGCTATCGGCGGCACGCCGGCTCCTGGTTGGCTTAGTCACATTGGTCTGGTCCGGCAGCGTGGCGCGACCATCGCCAGCATGTTCGGGACAGATCGTCCCGTCTATGCCACGTCTGCAGAGAACATACAAGCTGCCCAGGACACAACAGACGAGCTAGACAAGCTCGAGGGCGACGAGCGTCCCACATGACGGAGTGAGTCCAGCAGCTCCTTGACGCGGCTGCCGGGCAGCAAGATGCCGGATGCCGCACTAAAGCACCCGACCGGCGAAACGACGACCCGCCTCCTCGCTGGGACCAAGGCGCGACATCCCGGATGCCGACTGGTGGCGTCAGCGATAGAAGAGACAAGGAGCCGGCTGCCAGCCACAACCAGACTCACATCACCATCGAGCGCGACCAAGACGGCCGCCCGAGAGCAGTGCGGCGGCGAGACGACTGTCCGCCTCTTCCTCCCCGCAGGGAGAGGCGCATTTCCCCGCTGCCTGTTGATCACCCATCACTCGGCGACCGCCTTGGCCGCCGAGAAGGAATGAGAGAAAACGATGCCCGCCATCGGATTGATCGCCTCAATCGATCCCTGGCGCTGGAAGAAGAGGATGAGTTGGGTCCGCCTTGTTTTGGCCCCCGCATCCGGGATGAGCCCTTCCCCAAAGGGATCACTCTCTCGAGAGATACACCCAAGTACACCGGCCCCGTGAAGCCGGAGGACTAGCTGGTCGACTACTCCATAGCCGTTAGTATCGCCAAAGGCAACAAGCGCATTGCCATGAACTACGTTCCGCTCATGCTCCAGGGCACGGCCCGGACATGGCTGAACAACCTGAAGCCCCGCAGCGTCAATAGCTGGGTTGATTTTACTGAAGCATTCATCTGCAATTTTACCAGCACGTACAAGCAGCCGCCCAAGCCTCGCCAGCTCTCCCTGTGCGTCCAAGGCCCCAACGAGTCGACTCGCGACTATCTCACACGCTGGGCCGAGCTGTGCAACTCTTGCGAGGGCATGCACGAGGTGAAGGCCATCGAGTACTTCACTGCCGGGTGCCGAGAGGGCACCCTCCTCAAGCACAAGCTTCTCTGCGACGAGCCGACAACCCTCAACGAACTGCTAATCATAGCAGACAAGTACGCCACGACTGACTCCTCCATGAAGGCGGAGATTCAAGTCAATGTGTCGGGCAAGGTGGCCCCCCAAGCCCCTCGGACCCCGGCTGGCGATGCCAGTCAGCGAAAACAACCAAACGACAACAAGCGCAAGGCTATGCAGCCGGTTTCCACGAGTCGGCAGGTGGCGACAGTCGAAAATCAACAGCTAGAAGGGCAGCCTCCTCCCAAACGCCAGAAGGGCGGCAAGCCCAACTGGCTGCCCGCCTTCTCGTACGAGCGGACTCTCGATGCACCCTGCAAGTTCCACAGCGGTGTGAAGCCGTCCAATCACACCACTCGGAAATGCCATTGGCTCACCCGGATTGCCAACACTACTAGGGAAAACCCTAGCAGTAGCGCTGGTTTTGTGCTCACTAGTAGCGCGGGTAGGCGCGCTACTAATAAGGCGCTACAGCTATTGCTTAGCAGTAACACGTGCCACACGCGCTACTGCTAGGACAAATAGCTGCAGCGCTTGTTCACTCCCACACTGCTGCTAATGTAACTACTGGCAGCGTGTTTTCTTTCCATCGCTACTAGTATTGTTTTTTATTTTTTTATTTTTAGTGTATTTATGCGCCATCGTACAAATATTGGTACAATACCAGTTATGAGGTTTACATCATTATGTCCATAACAGTGTGTCAAATGAAGGTGGATTAGGTTCAAGTGGAGGCAATATGTGGTGCATGTCAAAAGTATACTACTAATCCAAACTTGATCTAGTTTGGACTAGTAGTACTTTCGATGTGCACCACATGTTGCCTCCACTTGAATCTAATCTGCCAGCACAAGCTATTTAATCATCATCATAATCATTAGCACCAACAATATTTATTTAATCACCACTAACACTAGCTAATAATAATCATCAGTCATTACCACCAACACTAGCTATTTTATCATCATAGTAATAGTGTAGCACATCATCATCCTCAAACTCATTTCTAGATAATCACTCCTACTGCTCTCTCTTAGGTAAAACAACATAAAACATGTGTAGCTCTCCTCCTTGATCAAGTTGGAGCATGTAGATGAACCTGTCTCCTAATTTTGGGTAGCACATCTGTTTGCTGCTCCCTAGTACTTGTCTGCGCTCCCCCATCACATATCTGGTCCAGTCTTGCACTATTAAGCATTCATCGTTGATCTTGAATGCACTAATGTAACATGTAGGATATCTTGGCCGTAAGCTAATAATACTCATGGTACCTTTAGTCTCGATCCCATAAGGCACAACATTCATCGGGAGTCCCTGTTGAAGAACATCGTATGGTCACATACTTAGCAATGAAGTTTAGCTTCACAAATAATGTATGGAAAAGATGCACTGAGGACAAATAGTAAAAATCTTACCATCCTTCCTAAATAGATGTGACCGTAGTTCATGACGAACACTATTGGTCACATGTTTTCAGTACTAAGATTTCTAAGTCCAGGAAGAAAATTTGTCTTGACGGTATCAAGATCCTCAAGCCATGAAACATAATGACTTAGCTCCTCGCAGTTTAGTTCAGCCCCGGGACAGTAGTAGGTCCTATCTACCAAGCGCTGGACATGTTTGCTTGCACCGAAATAAGCTGACAATACAAATTAGTTGTCAACTATTTTTGAATAAACAATATCAAAGACATAAATATGGTTGAGAAACTTACATTTTGGTGTAACTGGAGGTGTCTGCACATCGACCCAGATGTCGGTATTACCTTCAATATCATCTTCCGGACGAATATCAAAGGTGATAACCATATCAGGCTGAAATGCATAAGTCTTGCATAGTGCTCGCCATGTTTTGCATCCAAAATAGGTGTAGTCGTGTGAATTGTATAATTTTGCGTGGAAAATATAACCATGCTCGGTCTTCAAATAGACTTTCTTTACCTCCATAGTATGACTGAAACCTATCTTATCCAATACAAAAACTCTTGCATGGCAGGGGATACGCTATTAGAATAGTAAAAAAAAATAAGTTGAAGCAAATGAAGCAGATGTCATGCTTAATTACGAAAAAAGACTTGTCGTTGTGACTTACTGTATCCACTTCGAAGTTCTCGTCCAGCTTGATGCTGAAGCGCCTATCATCATCTAGGAAGATTCCGTCGCACAGGCCGCGCTCGTCTTCGCAGTATTTGCAAATACCAAAATCCTTTTTGTCGTCAGACATTTCCTATGTTCATAGTTAAAACATTAATTGAAAATCGATAGAAGACAACTACCAGGATACTCAACACACAAATCCGGGGCACTCGATATTTCCTACATATTCTGGCAAAAGTCATGCCAAAATTCACGGAAAAATCCGGCATGACCTTTGCTAAAATAGGATATATCGAGCGCCTGAAATTTACCGGAACGGAAATGAATCAACACTCCGGCAAAACATAGGCCACTCGGAGGTGTAACCTGCAAACATGACCGACCACTTGGATATTGAGCAACACAAGATATACATTTCAAAATATCTTATGAGACTCAAATTAGCATGCATTCAATAAGCAAAAGTGAATCATCTCATGCGTCCGTACATCGTCGAATATTATCACTAATACATCCCGAATAGTGTCATACATATAACATCACTAGTACAACTAAAACCCTAGCACACGACGGGTATCGGAGCGGGCTGTGGACACCCACAGAGAAGGAACCATCACGGGATCATAGCTCCAGTGAGATCCCTGGAGAACCTGCCAAGTATTGGAGAACCTGTGCTCCAACGCAAACAAGTAGCGACGAACGTGCGCATCCTCCTCACTGACACAGTGACGCACCACCTCCGCGGAGTCGTCGAGCCTCTGGACCGTCACAGGCCCACGCGACCGCCACCAAAGAAGGTTCGGGTCAACGATAGGCTGGCTCCTCACCAACCTGTGCCCCCGGTAGGTAGCGCCTCCCAGTACCACCCCGACGGAGCCCAGTCCCGGACATGGCCCATCTGGTCAAGCAGGTGTCGTCCTCCGCCGACTCGACGGCGAGGATGCAGGATAGGCATCGTCCATGTCGATGCGGGAAAATTGCTTTAACTAAAAAATAGCAACAAGTTCTTACTAACTAGTTCTATTAATTCAACTAGTTCTTACTAAAAATAAACTTACTATAAATAAAAATATTCTAGTACCTAATTAGTACCTAGTTCTTACTAACTAATTAGTACCTAAGAACTACTGCCCTAATTACCATCTAATTTGATGAACCTATAGGGGTGGAAAGTGGTAGCGGATATTCCAATTATCCAACTATAAAGTGAAATAAGTGGTCAAATTTTACTCGTTTTATGATTCATCTTAGAAATTTGATTCATTTCCACCCTTACATGAACCCTAACTCATCTGAGCCACATCCGCATCCGATTCGTTTCCACCCTAACTAATTTGATGGAGGTAGAAACCCTAGGCAGAGGTAGGGGAGAGGGAGGAGCAGGCGTGCTCACCTCGGGTGCCTGCGATGAGGGAGGGGCAGGCGGCGTCGAGGTCATGGTCGGGGCTCCGGGGCGGCGTTGAGGTTGGGGGGGCGGGGGCGGCGTCCGGGGAGGCGTTGAAGTCGGGGTCGGGGGCGGCGTCCCGGGCGGCGTTGAGGTCGGGGGCGGGGCCGGCGTTGAATCTGGGGTCGGGGGCGGCGTGGGGAGAGCGCGCGGTGGCCGAGGGGCGACGACGGTGGCGAGAGTGGAGTTGATTTGGGGGATGAAGTGGCCGTGGGGAAGGACGAACCGCGTGGTTAAGTCAGAAGTACCAGTAGCGCGTTCCAGAAAGGGCGCTACTGCTACGTTAGCTACAGCGCATTCTGGAATACACGCTGCAGCTATAGGGATTTTCTGCAGAACCCGCTACTGCTATTCCTTTCTCCTTTTTCCCTTTTTCTTTTATTTTTCTTTACATTTTATTTTTTCCCTTTCTCCTTTTTCTATTTCTTTCATTTTCATTTACTTTTCTACTTGTTTTTCACTTTATTTTATTTCCGTTAGCAGCAGCGCTTTACACGTAAGCGCGCTGCAGCTAAGGAGATTAGCAGTAGCGCTGGGCCATTATACGCGCTACTGCTAGGTTGGGCTAGCCATGTGCGCCCAGTTCAAACATAGCAGCAGCGCTTTTCGCTAGTACGCGCTACTGCTAAAGTCATAGCAGTAGCGTGGTTTATTTACGCGCGCTGCTACTAAGTAGCAGCAGCGCTTGATTTTGTACAGCGCTACTGGTAAAATTCGGTGTATAGGCTTTTCCCTAGTAGTGCAAGGGTGGTGGACTCCATCCCCCTCCTTCTGCCAGCCCGCCAACCTCCTCCTCCATTGCAGCCGGCGGCTCGGCCGGTCGGAGCCATACAAGATGATTATCCTGAAGAGCATGGAGCCTACGTCGTGTTCACCAGCATGGCCAACGACAGGAGCAGCAGACGGCAACAGCAATAAGAAGTAAACGCAGTAGCATCAGAGACCCCGGAATTCATGCATTGGTCTGAGAAGCCCATCAACTGGTGCAGAGCCGACCACCCAGAGGTGATGCCCGGTCCCGGCTCTTATGCTCTGGTATTGGATGCCACATTTTCCATAGAGAGGCGAGCTACTCACTTCTCCCGAGTTCTGATAGATGGCGGCAACAACATCAACGTTTTGTACAAAGATACCATGGAGAAGTTGGGAATCAAGCAGAGACACCTTCAGCCCAGTCGGACTATTTTCCATGGCATAGTTCCTCGCCTTTCCTGCTCACCAATCGGCAAGACTCAGATAGATGTCCTCTTCGGGGACAAAAATCATTTTTGCCGAGAGCCAGTCTAGTTTGAGGTGGTGGACCTTGAGAGCCCTTATCACGCATTGCTTGGCTGGCCTGCCCGGGCTAAGTTCATGGCAGTCCCCCACTACGCTTACCTGAAGATGAAGATGCCGAGCTCCAAGGGAATCCTGACCATAGCAGGGGACTACAAGAAGTCATCCGCCTGCGCAGCAGAGAGCAGCCGGTTAGCCAAGTCCCTCATAATCGCGGCTGAGAAGCGGCTCCTCGACCAGGTTGTGGCGATGACCGGCAAGCAGCCGGAGATATCACCCAACCCCAAGGAGTCGGAAGCTGAGGGATCGTTCAAACTGGCGAAGGAGACAAAGAAGATACCCTTGGATCCGGAGCACCCGGAGAGGCACACTGTCATAGGTGCAAACCTTGACAGCACATACGAAGGCGAGCTCGTCGATTTCCTCCGTGAGAATCGGGACATCTTTGCATGGTCTCCCAAGGACATGCCGGGTGTTCTGATGGAATTCGCCGAGCACACCACACGTCCGGTCTGATGTCAAGCCAGTTAAGCAGCCCTTGCGCTGCCTGTCGGAGGAGAAGAGAAGAGTTGTTGGAGAAGAGATAGCCTGGCTTCTAGCAGCCGGCTTCACCATTCGTGCCAGAAGTGCCAGAAGTTTCATCAAGGAAGGCGAGCTCATCGATTTCCTCCGTGCCAGAAGTTTCGTTCAAAGCCACATCAACCGGCTTCTGCACTCAAGACTATTCCCATTGCCTGGCCCTTTTCCGTCTGGGGCCTGGACATGGTGGGACCATTCAAGACGGCACGCGGCGGCATGACTCATCTGCTTGTTGCAGTGGACAAGTTCACCAAGTGGATAGAAGCAAAGCCAATTAAGAAGTTGAATGGTCCGACTGCTGTGACTTTCATCTCCGACATCACCATACGGTATGGCATACCGCACAACATCATCACCGACAATGGCACAAATTTTGCCAAAGGTGCCTTGGCCCGTTTCTGCGCGACGCAGGGCATCCGATTGGACCTAGTGTCCGTTGCTCATCCACGGTCAAACGGCCAGGTGGAGCGAGCAAACGGCCTCATTTTATCTGGCATCAAGCCCCGACTGGTCGAACCTCTGGAGCGGTCGGCCGGCTGTTGGCTCGACGAGCTGTCGGCCGTCCTCTGGAGCCTGCGCACAACTCCGAACAAGTCAACCGGCTTTACGCCTTTATTCCTCCTCTACGGTGCCGAAGCCGTCATCCCGATGTACATAGAATTCGACTCCCCTCGAGTCACCATGTACACCGAAGAGGACGAAGAAGAAGCATGACAAGACGGCGTCGATCTGCTGGAAGAAGGCCGGTTGTTGGCGCTCAGCCGGTCCACCATCTACCAGCAGAGCCTGCGCCGATACTACAACCGAAAGGTCAAGCCAAGATCCTTCCAAGAAGGAGACCTTGTGCTCCGGCTTATCCAGCGAACTGCCGGCCAGCACAAGCTCTCAGCACCTTGGGAAGGTCCCTTCATCATCAACAAGGTGTTGGGCAACGACTCCTACTACCTCATCGATGCTCACAAGCCTCGAGCATGCAAAAGAGATGACTCTGACAAGGAGATGGAACGACCATGGAATGCAAACCTCCTTCGAAGGTTTTACAGTTGATGCAGTATGTACCATGCCAACTTTTGTATTAAGTACGAAGACTCTGGGTCCCCCGAGGAGAGCTCGGGGACTGCCCTCTTTTATCTATATGATAAGTACTACGCCTGTCATTTCTGTTATTTCATTAATCCGTCTGGCACCGGGTTCGACCAAGTCGACCCGGGGACTTGCCGCCTTGTACTATGAAATGCTTCCTGTAGCCGGACAAGTAATGTGTTGGCACCTAAGCTTTCTCCTGCCAGAAGCCGCAGCTCGCAGAGCGACTGTTCGGTCGGGAGGAGTTAAGGCAGAAAGGGTGACTGCATGAAAAATGGCTAAGGACCCAAAGCATACACATAGTCCAAGCCGGCTTCCCGCCTCGCCGAGTGTTGGCCTCGCCCAGCTGCCGCTGCAGGGTGGCGTTGGCCTGTGCAAAGTAGAAAAAGAAAGAGATATCAACAATCGACAAAGAAAAAGAGCAGTTGCGAGGAAGATCCGGCCCGACTGTTCAGCAGTCGGCCTGAACCTCGGGGACTACAGCCCGCGGATGCACCAGCGCGTCCCCGTAGAGAAAGAAAAAGACTTACTCCGGCTCTCCGACAAGTCGACGGCCCGTTGATCCAACTCCTGGACTTTGGAGTTGAAGGCCGCTGCACAAAGGTTATGATAATCCTGCAGCAAAGATACCAGACAAGTGTCAGTACTCGGAGGTTGCCAATTAAAGTTCCGAGCCGCTTCCTCAGCAGCCGGCCCGAAACTCAAGGACTACACCCAGTGGGTGCGCCAGCGCGCCCCCATGAAGCAGTACAAAAATCAAAAATGAAGAAGCAAGAAGCTTACCTGGATGGCTGCTCGCGACTCCAGGAATGCGTTGTTGCAGTGCTTGAGTGCGTCAGCTTCTGCGTGGAGCTTGGCTTGGACATCCAGTATTGCCTTGTTCAAGGGGCCCGTCCCGCCTCCCCGCACCCATTCGACGGGCGCGGCGCTGGTCGCCTCGGCGTCCGGGATCGATGAGCTCGCGGCGCCGACTTCCAGCGACCGTGGTGCCGAGGCCGCCTTTGCAAATCGGCGGCGCGAGGGCGTGCGGACCTTGGAAGTCGGACCTGTCGCCGGCTCACCTTCGGCTGGTAGCGCTGGTGGGTCGGCCGGCTGTTTGTCTCGCGCCTCCTCAGAAGGTGGTGGCGGAGGCACGTTTACGTCCGACATGACGACGTCGCCACCGTCCCTCTCCATGATCGGGTGCTCATCGCCAGCTTCCCCAGACAACGCCATGAACTCTGGTGGTGGCGGCACAGAGTTCAGGGGGGTGACGGATATCGCTGACTGACGGCGCGCGACTTCCTCAGCCTGCTTTTTCGACGCGGCGGCAGCCTCGGCCTCCGCCAGCCTCTTCAAAGCGGCGACATCCGCCTTGTCTGCTTCCGCCTTCTCCAGGCGGGCGGCTTCCCGCTCCTCACATGCCTCCCGCGCGTTTCGCTCCGTCGCCTCCCGGATGTTGGCAGCCGGATCGATTCGCCGGGTGGTAGTGGAGGTCTCCACCGAACCCACGATGGAGGCGGCGGCCGACTTCTCGAGAGATAGTGGACCCTAAAAATAAAGAAAATAGAACACAGGAAGTTTAGAAAGAACCAACGAGAAAGAAGAGCACAAGGGAAAAATAATTATGCCGACACCATAGGAGGCGCCTTTGGGAGCTTCTGGTACTTGGCCGCCTTTGTTGAGGCCTCCTTCCGCCTGGTTGCGGCGATTTGATTCTTGGCCTTCTTCGGCGCGCTACCGAACAAGGCGGCGCCTTGCTTACGCTTACGCGTGCCGCCCCGAGCAGCCGGCTCGACGGAGGGGCCCGCGTCCGCCTTGCTGGCGCCCCGCACTGGGCGCGGCTCTTCTTTGTCCTCCTCATCATCAGGCCAGGTCTCGATGCCGCCTTCTTTGGAGCCGCCTGCTTCGTAGACACCGCCTGTCGCGGTGTCCTCCAAGGCAGCCGCCCCCAAGTCGGTGTCGTCCACGTCGCTCACCGCCCGGTCCGGTTGATAGTAGCCACCCGCCCCTACGGTGGCGGCCGTCACGTCTGACATATAGATCTGTTGCAGATGATGAGGGGTCGGCTGATCAGGACCAAGATCAAGACTAGGGCGAGTATCAAAGAGAAAGAATTGGAAAACGTACCGCAGGCGGCGGGTCAGCGCGAGAATATGGCCGCTTGCCGAAGCTCCAAGACCCCTCCAGCTTGAGGCCGGAGATCTCGTTCACCAAGTTCGTGACTTCGGCAGCCGGCATCTCCTTGGTGCTCAGCCAGCACGGGTCGCGGTGCCCGCTCATCCGGCTAATCAGGTGTGGCCGGCTTTGGAGTGGGAGAACCCGACGCTCGACGAAGGCCACCAGCAAGTCAGACGCCCTGAGGCCTTCGGTGTTGATCAGCTCCCGGAGCCGTTGGATGGCGGCGGCGCCGTCTATGGATACCGGCTTCGGCTTATTGCCTCAGCTGGCCCGAGGCTCGGCAGGAGGGCCGGCTTCATAAGCCGGCAGGTTGAGGAAGTCAGCAACCGGGTCCATGTTCTCCACGTAGAAGTAGGACTGCTGCCACATCTTGACCGACTGTGGCAACTTGATGGTGGGGAAGACGTTCTTCGGCGACGGTCGGCGAACCGCGACGAAGGCACCGCACTAGGAAGCCACCTCCCGAACGGAGGTGCCCAGCTTGGTGTAGAAGAAGGCTCCCCATAGCTCGATGGTGGGGAGGATGCCAAGGTATCCTTCGCACATCGTGACGAAGGCATCCAGAGCATCACGGTGTTGGGCGTGATGTGATGGGGCTGGAGGTGTTAGAATTCAAGAAACGAACGAAGGAAGTCGCTCGCCGGCAGGTCGAAGCCGCGGATGAAGTGCGAGCGGAAGACAACTCGCTCGCCCTCACTGGGCGCCGGCGAGATTTCTCCCTCCGGCGTCATGTGCGCCTTCATGTGGCCCGCGCCGGGAAGACGCCGCGTCTCACGGAGGAAGGTGATGTGATCCTCATTGACGTTGGATCCATCCTGGTCTCCTCCTCGCTCGCGCGCCATGGAGAGCTCGACGAAGAAAGGGCACGGCGAGGGAGCTAAGAGAGGGGCGGAGCAGAGAAGGCTCGAGCGAACGGGCTCGACGGAGATGAGCTGCAGCAGCGCTCCGGCGTGGCTCGGGGGCGCTGTGGCGGGAGGAAGGAGAAGGAGGAAAGAACGGGGTGGAGGGGCGTGTGTGCTCTGCCGCTCCATCTCCCCCTACATATAGCCTACGTGCTATGAAGCCGAGGGGGCGGGCATGGGATCATGGGATTAACCATGCCCATGACCCCACGTCCCCACCTTTATCACGCGGGTTACTGCACACAGTAACTCCGTGGGGGAACACAATCGCCCGCCTTGGCCGCGGCAGATACGCTCGTGCGCCGAGGCCCGGTGGTGGCGGGCCTAGCCTGCTGTCATGTCCCATCGCGCGTACGGACTTGCAGGCTGGCCCGGCCGGCTAGCGCCACGTGGCGCGCCCACGACGGGCGGCGGGCCGAGAAGCTTAGCTAGCACGCCACCTGGTTCCCGCCGTAGCATTCGAAATTCTGGAGAGGTCCGACTGGACGTATCCGACTCCTACCAACCGGCTTCCCAGGGGTCGGATGAAGCTTCCTTCAGAGCACCCGGAGGAGGAAACTGTTGAGACTCCTCGGCTCTTCAGCCGCGGCGTCTCACCAGCTTCGGGGACTACTGTCGGAGTAATGGGCCATGGGTAGCCTAACCCGAGGCCCAGAATCTTTCAAGACATCGGGGCCGGCTGTGCCACTCGAGACGTCAAGATAGAGCTCCGCCTTCTGGCGGCCGGCTGGCTGAACGGCCGACTCCCGGAAGGTGGCCATGCTCGGGAGAGTGGCTCCAAGACAGGCCGACTCCTAGCAGGCGGCCTCCAGAGAGGCCGGCTCCTGGCAGTCGGCCCATGGCGCCCTCCAAGTCCGCGCCTCCATTAAGAAGACAAGACATGGTGTGGCTGCAGTATAGCACATCCCCCCGTATCCAGGGCCAGGCGTGGCCACAGTGCCCCGTACAGGCTACAGTAATCCGTAGCCGGCAAGACCCGCGAGCGGCGGAGGCGGCCTGTCGGCTCCGTTCTAGACCAGCCGATGGGGCCCACCAGGCGGCGGGCCCCAGCAGTCGGCGGAGTAGCCGGCGACCAGAGAGACTGACAGCTAGGCCCTACGCCTGGCCAGATTACCATTGTACCCCTGGTGGGTAGGCCTATATAAACCCCCCAGGGCACCATGCAAAGGGTTCGGACCTATCAGGACTAGACTCATACCTAGAGGAAGAGGAGAGCAAGCCCTGCCTCCTTCTACGTCTGGCATACAGCTCGAGGAGTACCATTGTACACTCTAGTGCCTTAGTGATCATGCGGAGACCCCGCAGAGCAGGACTAGGGGTGTTATCTCCAAGGAGAGCCCCGAACCTGGGTAAAGTACGCCGGCGTTCGTGTCTACGCCTCATCCCGCTTCCAGGCACCGGCGACGTTCTACTCGCTCCCACCATGATAAGCCATCCATTGGCATATGTCGCACCCAACCCCCGACACCTCTCATGCCTCCTATTATGGCGTAGTACACCACATACCATCGTCCCACCTCCTCTCCTCTCCTCGCTGCCTCCTCCAGCCCCTCCGCCATCTCCTCCAACACTTCAAGTTGCAAGTATGGCAGCAGCTACACACTACTAATCCTCGGCGGTGGCGCCACCACATAGTACTCATTATTCTCCACTAACACGCTCCACGACCACCCATTTACTTACGCATTACTCTGAGAGGAGCTTCATGCTGTCTACACAAAGCTAGGCTTTAGATCGCCTTCATCGTCGCCATTGACCGTTAATCAGTTCTCTAGGCTGTCTTTTTCACGCTCGTCATCCTCACATGTACTTAGCCCGACGAATCAAAATCGCAGTATTAACACTTTCTATGAGCTCACATCATAGTCTTCTCTAACCAAACCGTAGGAGGAACAAAGAGATGGGCTAGAGATCAGGTGGGAGAATAGGGGCTAGAAAAGGGCAGAAATTGTCGGGTAAGATATGTCTCCTATATGTTTGAATCATGATTTGGATTCTCCTACAGGTTTGATTCTTTTTTACCTTACAAGTAGTTCGTTACTTTGTTCATGGGTATAATGATATGCATGGTGCCCAAGATTGTGCTTTTCCCCCTCATAGTTCAAGTTACTCAAAAATAAATATCATGGCCCTGGATTTGGTTGCAGTAGAAGCATAACAGATTCATCTCTGCCTATACCCCAACCATTGTTGTCAATGCCAATCACTCTGATTCCTATATAGTAGCCTGAGTTGTGAATCATTGTCTCCATAGGACATAAAGCCTAGAAATTCTCAAAATAAAAGCCCTTGATCATGTGGACCCTTACTTAAAAAACCACGGGTGAATCTAAGATAAGCTTATTGCTTGATTTTCCACTGAGGTTCCTCACTTTGTGCATAAATGAAGGATGTCAGGCCACTCAGATGCCTTCTTCAGCATGTTTTCATTCTCTCCTCCTCTAACCAACATCGATGGCACTATGGAGTTGAGGAGAAAGTATTGCATCACACATGTGTATGTTGTTTGATTTCCTAGATCTAGATCTCCTTGGGCGTAAGTAAGTGAAGGCTTTGCAAAGATGCAGATCAATCGGGCATGTTAAACCTTCGCATATTCCTTAGTTTATTTTGATCCTAGGCATTAGAAGGATTTCTATTTTGGGTGTTACTCTGCTCTTCTAGGCATTAGAAGGATTTCATCTTTTTGAAACAAGAGAAGGATTTCATTTTTGGCTAGTACGTCTGCTCCGCACCATCTAAAATCTTAATAAGAGTATGCATGTAGTTAGCTTTCACATGCTTTTGTCTTGGCAAACATAGCAACAATACCTCATGTACTCCTATGTCATGCATATGAATGTGAGAAGAAACTCATGCACGCCCTACTAAATTAAGACCAGTTACCCATGTTCAGCTAATTGATTTGCACTCTTTTGTATAGGCACTGTTCAACATCATATTGAATTTATTGTTCACTTCAAAAGTATTAGTATAGGATATATGATTCTCCGGTAAAATAGAGTAGGCCAATCCATAGGCTGAAGTAAAGTAATGTTGTTCTATTCACGAGGACATGTGTGTTTCATCACTCTTCATTAACTATATAGGGTTTTCATATTTACTAATTTACATGTGGTCCATTTAATGGGTTTTGAGAGGAAATAGGTTGCATTGATTTTCGTCCCATATAAACATATATTTTTCTTTAAAGTGAAAGTAAATACAACAGAAAAATTGGATACTAGGGTGGCCCTTAAAAATGTGTGAAGATAAATTTTCCTATTCTACAGTGGACCCTGACACGTCTCCAATGTATCTATAATTTTTGATTGTTCCATGCTATTATAGTATCAATCTTGAATATTTTAGATGCATTTATACATCTTTTTTGGGACTAACAAATTAAGCTAGTTCCCAGTGCCAGTTGTTGTTTTTCCTTGTTTTTGGCTTTTTAGAAAATGAGTATCAAATGGAGTCAAAACACTAGAAACTTTTTGACAATTTTTTCTATACCAAGAGAGACCCTAGAAGGTTCGGGAGAAGACCAGACGAGCCACGAGGGAGCGACAAGTTCACCAGGCACGCCCCAGGGGGGCGCCCCTTGACCTAGTGGTCTCCTCATGGCACCTCTTGACCTAATTTCACCTCTATAAATTCTCAAATATTCCCAATATACCAGAGAGCCACCCAAAACAATTTTTCCGCCACCGCAAGCTTCTGTTCTTCCATGATGTCATCCAGAGGTCTTTTCCGGTACTCTATCGGGGGGGGGGAATCGATCAAGGAGGGATTCTACATCATCCTTGCTGCCCCATCGATGATGCGTGGGTAGTTTACCACAGACCTACGGGTCCATATCTCGTATCTAGATGGCTTATTCTCTCTCTTTGATCGTAATGCAATGTTCTCCTCGATCTTCTTGGAATTCTATGTGATGTAATCTTCTTTTGCGGTGTGTATGTTGGGTTTCGATGAACTGTGGGTTTATGATATGAATATTTATGAATATTAATTGAGTCTTCTCTAAACTCTTTTATGCATGATTGTTATAGCTTTGTCTTTCTCTTCGACCTATCCGTTTGATTTGACCAACTAGATTTATCTTGCAATGGGAGAGGTGCTTTGCTATGGGTTCAATCTTGCGGTGCTTTATCCCAGTGAAAAAGTAGGGGACAAGACACATATTTGCATTGTTGCCATTAAGGATAAAATGATGGGTTTTATTCATATTGCTTGGATTTACTTTGTCTACATCATGTCATCTGGCTTAAGACATTACTCTGTTTTATACTTAATACTATAGATGTAGGCTGGATAGCTATAGTGGGTAATAGTAGTAGATGCCGGCAGGAGTCGGTCTACTTGTCTCGAACGTGATGCCTATATACATGATCGTTGCCTTGAATATCGTCATAACTATGCACTTTTCTATCAATTGCCCAATAGTAATTTGTTTACCCAACATATGCTATGTGTTCGAGAGAGAAGCCTCTAGTGAAAACTATGGCCCCCGGATCTACTTTTATCATATATAAAATCCAAAAGTACCTTGTTGCACTTTTTTATTTTATTTTATTTTGCCATTTATTTTATCTATCCACCACTACAAGATTTGATCGTTGCAAATAACGCCAAGGGGATTGACAACCCTCTTCTTTGCATTGGATGCAAGTATTTGCTTTTGTGTGTGTAGGTGATGCTAACGAGGTTCTATGTGGTTCTCTTACTAGATTGATAACCTTGCTTCTTAACTAAGGAAAATACTCATCTCTACTGTACTACATCATCCTCTCCTCTTCGAGGAAATCCCAACACAGCTCACTAATAGCAGACCCATAAAAAATATGAAGATAAATTTTGTCCCTTAGAAACAGTTTATAAATTTATTCTCAATCTCATATTTTTCCTATTCAGCAGTGGACCCGATATGACAGTTTCTCTTTTGCTTTATACTTAATATATGGTATAGGAAGCCACCTCCATTTCTGTTAGTGATATCTTATCCAGAATATTCTGTATATTTAGAAAATGTATTAGGTCGAACACTTCTTCATGCTTTCTTGTCCTGGAAAAAGTGTGTGCTCAAGCTATAGTATGTATGTTATTTAGATATATTATTTGATGCCATTTATTTTCACATATAAGTCTGGTGTGCCTAATGTATTGGAATGAAATGAGCAATGTTAAATCCCTATATGCAAGGTAACATAACAATACATTTTGTTTTCTACAACTGTTACTAGGAAATGAGAAATTTTGTTGTAGTAGTTGTTGTCGGTGTCAAAACCGGCAGATCTCGAGTAGGGGGTCATGATGAAGCTATGTACCTAGGGTAGGGTCATAGGCCTGTCCTAGACACCCTCCCCTAGGAGTACAAGTCGTTCCACTCGGAAGACTCAAGGTCACTCGACCGCAACAATTGTCACTCGACAAACAGAAGACCTAAAGTCACTCTGCGCGGCAACGGACAGACGTTTACTTCATAGACTTAATAGGAATTTATGTCCTTTAATTACTAGCGTTACCAGTAACGCCTCCTTCTTAATGTACTTTAAACCCTTGGCGACGTGGGCTGGCCGGGGTCCCAGCGCACTCTATATAAGCCACCCCCACCACTGGCACAAGGGTTTGCATCCCTTGTAAACACACACATACATAATCCAGTCGACCGCCTCCAGGCACCGAGACGTAGGGCTGTTACTTCCTCCGCGAAGGGACTGAACTCCTAAAACTCGTGTGTACAACTTCGCCATAGCTAGGATCTTGCCTCCTCATACCTACCCCCATTCTACTGTCAGTCTTAGATCCACGATAGTTGGCGCCCACCGTGGGGCTGGTGTCTTAGCGACTTTCTGGTGGAGTTGCAATTTTTCCGATTCTCATTATCATGGTTTCCGCCGGCGGACTGGTTGAGGGCCGCGAGATCCGTCTCGGCGCGCTCGTGTTCATCGCCGATGATTCCGCCTGGCTCCTAGAAGCCTCACTCGACGTCGATGCGCTCCCTGTCCGCGGGGCGACGCACTTTCGTGTGTGCATCTGTGGCGTCCTTCTCCGGCAACCGTCGACCCAGTGTCTGCCGGTTCCTGTGGTGTATTCATCCCCCACTGCTCGTCGGCACAAGCGCTCCGGTCGGTTGCGGCTTCAGCGGTGGGTGAGGCACGCGGTGGCCCGCCAGTCGGCCACCTCACAAGTCGTGGCAATCGAGCCCGACAAAACTCTCTACAGCCTGTTCGCCTGGCTCCGTCAAGACCGCGTCCGAGTGCGGCAGCAGCGATCCCATGGCAGAAGTCTTGATGGTCGATGGACCACCCAGTCCTCCTGGCTTCCCCCGCAACGACAGTGGCGGTGGCAACGGTGAACCGTCGCGCATTCACAAGGAGTACTGCCCCGAGCCTCTTTCATCGCAGCGGAGGGAAGAGCTTCGCCGCCGCAACATGGATGCACTTCACACTCCTATCATCGGAGAAACTTCCGAGGCCTGGGCCTTGGAGGAAGCGCGCCTGGCCAACTTGGCTGAGCGCACTCGATTGGAAAATCTGCAGCACGCACTCGACGAGCATGCTCGACAACGGATCCCCGAATCCAGTCGACGACAGCTTTTTCCACCTCAAACTCAGGTATATCGCACTCCGATCTAGAATCTCATAGCCGCAGCCCGAATAGCAGAGTCAATCCAGCCTTCCCAGTCGGAGGCAGGTAGGGGTTTGATGCAGATCCGGGCCTTGCTTCGAGCAGCTGGAGAACATAATACAACAGTATCTCAGTCGCAGAACAGGATTCATAGCAGGTCTGTGGTGGCGGACACGGTCCAGTCGGCTCACAGCCCAAGATCGCCTCCACGGCGTGAGGGACGTGGGCACCGGCAGGATCAGTACAGGAACCGTGAGCAGTATGATCACCAACTCGACCACGATGGCCGTCGTCGAGTGCCCATGCCTCCTCCGATGAGTGGGTCATACGTGCCTCAGCGGCAAGATGACAAGCGCCCCCACATCGGCGAGCAAAGAGTACCAGTTGACCCAAGGGAGCCAGGCTTTGATGCGAGATCTACTCTCGTTCAAGGTCTGGTCGACAGGAACAGAGCGCATAGAGAAGGTCATGACAGAGACTATCCGACTGGCAACAGAGTGCACGTTTCCGGTCCTGAGTGTTTCAGCAGAGCCATCAAGGACGCAGTGATTCCTCCCAAATTCAGGTTGGCGACTGGAGTCAGCAAGTTCACCGGTGAGTCTAAACCTGACACTTGGCTTGAAGATTACCGAGTGGCTGTGCAAATTGGTGGTGGCAATGATGAAGTAGCAAGGAAGCATCTTCCTCTCATGTTGGAAGGCTTGGCCAGGGCGTGGCTGAACCAGTTAGCGCCTGGTAGCATATATACTTGGGAGGAACTCGCCAGAGTGTTTGTTAGAACTTTTGAGGGTACTTGCAAGCGACCGGCAGGGTTGACAGAATTGCAGTCCTGTGTTCAGAAACCGAATGAGACTCTGAGAGACTATATCCAGAGGTGGATCACGTTACACCACAAAGTGGAGAATGTGTCAGATCACCAAGCAGTTTGTGCCTTCAAGGAAGGCGTCAAGTATCGAGAGTTGAATATGAAATTCGATCGGACATGAGATATGTCCCTGACTCGGATGATGGAGATTGCCACCAAATACGCTAACAGCGAAGAGGAAGACCGGCTCCGGAGTGGCAAAAACAAAACAAACGCCCAGGACACCGGTGGAGGTACTTCCAATCGGAAACAGAAGCGTAAGGTCGAGCCAGTTGCTCCTGGTGAGGCTTTAGTTGTAGCTCAAGGAAAGTTCAAGGGGAAGCCCAAAGGGCCCTGGACCATCAAGAAAGTGAAAGATCAAGCTGGAAATGACGTGTTGGATTTGCCATGTCACATTCACATCAAGAAGGACGAAGAGGGTAACCTGAGTTATCCTAAACATACCACTCGAAAATGTCAAGTTCTGATCCAGCAGTTCCGAGAGAAACAATCCACTGAGAAGGAAAAAGAATCGGATAAAGGTGAAGATAAAGACGAAGATGATGATGGTTTTACCAATGTCAATTCCACTCTGATGATTTTTGCTGATGTTGAAAGCAAGAGTCGATTGAAAGTTATCAGTAGAGAAGTGAATATGGTGGCTCCAGCAACACCAAGTTATTTGAAGTGGTCTCAGACTGCCATCACATTCGACTAGTCAGATCACCCAGCGCGTATAGCCACCCATGGGAGGCAAGCGTTGCTGGTCGACCCAGTTGTTGAGGGCACCCGACTGACCAAAGTGCTAATGGACGGTGGCAGCGGCCTGAATATCCTTTATGGTGAAACTTTGAAGGGAATGGGCATTCCGATGTCCAAGCTTAGTGAAAGCAACATGAGTTTCCATGGTGTTATACCTGGCAAGAAGGCTGTTGAGGCATATCTCTCTCGATGTGGTTTTGGTGATTGATGACAACATGTTTGCGGACTAATCATGTGCTTTGAGTATTTCAGAGATTCATCCTTGGCACGAGACGATTTCTTCCCCTCGGAGTGTCATTCAAGACGGTGTAGCTCTTTTGTTTCTCTTTCGGTGGACTAGTTGCGTAGAGGGCACCGTACTATCAAGAGGGGGTCCACTGGGGTATTGCTTGGGTGGAATCAACACGTACACATCCGCTTCTCACCCTCAGAGCTCTTCCACTTTGTTGGAGAGATCCCTTCTCTCTTGTGTCTTGTCTGGGTCCCAGCGGTAGTACCGTGCAACCCAGCGGTAGTACCGCTGAGGGGTCACAAGCGGCAGTACCGCTCCGCAACGGTAGTACCGCCGGTGACTCCACAGCAGTACTACCGCTGGCCTGCCTGGCACTACTGCCTCGACCTCAGCCTCGACGGAGAGATCTTCTCTCTCTTGTCTGGGTCCCAGCGGTAGTACCGGTGAGGGGTCACAAGCGGCAGTACCACTCCGCAGCGGTAGTACCGCTGGTGACTTCGCAGCTGCACTACTGCTGGTCTGTCTGGCTCCTACCGCCTCGACTTGAGGGCTCTTTTTCTCGTGTTGGGTTTTGCGGCACTAGTTATGGCAGTAGAGGCAGTAGTACCGTTTCTCAGCAGTAGTACCGCCCTTACCACCGCGGTAGTACCGATCTGGGTCCAGGTCCCTGCCGCACTCCTCTGCGCGGCAGTACCGCTAGCTGGAGCGGCAGTACCGATGGCTCAGCAGTAGTACTGCCCCTAGCGGTACTACCGCCCTCTGCGACGCTGGTTGGTGGGGCAATGGTTGGATTGTTGCCCCCACTATAAAAGGGGGTCCCCTTCTTCCCCGTTGACTTGCCTCTTCCCTCTCAAGCTCCATTAATGCTCCAAGCTCCATTTTCGCCCGATCTATCTCTCTAGCGAATCAAACTTGTTGATTTGCTCGGGAGTGGTTGAGAAGGCCCCGATCTACACTTCCACCAAGGGATTTTCGATTCCCCCACTCATCCCTAGCGGATCTTGTTAATCTTGGGTGCTTGAGCACCCTAGACGGTTGAGGTCACCACGGAGCCATAGTCCATTGTGGTGAAGCTTCGTGGTATTGTTGGGAGCCTCCGATTAAGTTGTGGAGATTGCCCCAACCTTGTTTGTAAAGGTCCGGTCACCGCCTTCAAGGGCACCAATAGTGGAATCACGGCATCTCGCATTGTGTGAGGGCGTGAGGAGAATACGGTGGCCCTAGTGGCTTCTTGGGGAGTATTGTGCCTCCACACCGCTCTAATGGAGACGTACTTCCCCTCAAAAGGAAGGAACTTCGGTAAAACATCCTCGTCTTCACCGGATCCACTCTTGGTTATTTCCTACCTTTACTTGTGCAAGCTCTTTAGTGTTACTTCTCGTGCTTGCTTGTTTGTTTGTTGTTATTGCATCATATAGGTTGCTCACCTAGTTGCACATCTAGACAACCTACTTTGATGTAAAGTTTAATTTGGTAAAGAAAAGCTAAAAATTGTTAGTTGCCTATTCACCCCCCCTCTAGTCAACCATATCGATCCTGTCAATTGGTATCAGAGCCTCGTCTCTTTATTAAGGACTTTACCGTCCGAAGGGTATGGTTGATACCGTTGACGGTGTGGAGGAACACTCCGGTGTGAATCTGACCTCATCTACGGGCGATGGGGGAACCTCAGTCTCTCGTGAGGAGTTCAATGTGGCCTTGGAGACATTGAAAACCTCCATGAAGACCGAGGTTGAAAGCATGTTTACTAAATTCCTTGAGGGGCTTAAACTATCCACCGTACCGTTGAAAGTGGGTGATCCCACCGACAAATTGACGGATGCTATCTCCGACAAGGGGGAAGCTAGTAGTGAAAAGGCTCCTTCTTCTAGTGGTAAAAATGGCACCGACATCTTTGCTCATGTGGAACCACCACTTGTTTATGGTGGACCGGTTCCTTCCACTCATTTGAATCATGCCGGTCCTCCCCCTAAGATTGTGAAAAATGTGGACTTTGGTTCTTGGGTTTACCGCTTTAAACGTCATTTAAATCATGTGAGCACTAATCTTTGGAGAATCATTGAAGAAGGTTTCTATCCGCATGATCCAAGAAACTTCACTCCTCGAGAAGCCGTGGATAATCAATTCAATGAGAATGCTCTCTTCATCATTCAAGATGCAATCCCACCCGAAGACCTACCTCATCTTCGGCCCTTCGCCTTGGCCAAAGACGAATGGCGTTGTGTTGTCTCACTCTACCAGGGAAGCACAAGCATTCAACGCTCCAACTATGAAGTGGTGCAAGATGAGGCCGATGAGTTTGCAATGAAAGAAGATGAAGAACCTCGTGAGCTTTATCGGAGAGTAACCAAACTCACTGTCTCACTCCGAGATCATGGGAGCAAGGACACGGATGACAATTGGATCAAGCACAAATTCCTCAAGGAAATGATGCCCTACCACAAGGCCATGTCCTCCGTCATTCGTCAAAGGCCGGACTTCCACACTTTGACCTCAAGCGAAGTGTTGGATGAGTTTGTGGCCATGAACATTTTGGACAAGACCGCCGATAATGCGGTGCTTCGTTCTCAAAGGGCAAAGAAGCCCAACCTTGCATTGAAGGCCAAGCTCTGCGTTGAAGAAGAAGAAGAAGAGGAAGAAGAGGAGAGCAACCCCGAGGATACAAAGTATGCATATCATGAACACATGGCACTCGCTTCAAGGCAATTTTGGAGCAAGAAAAACACGAGGCCAAACTTTAACAAGAACAACTCAAGTGGCACGAAGAGCAAGCAACGTGTAAGTACTTGCTACAATTGTGGCAACGTGAGTCATTTTGTTGCAGAGTGCTCGTATGAGAAGAGGGAATACAATGGTGGCAAGCTCATCCGAAAGGACAAGGCCAAGTCGTTCCCCAACAAGAGCAACTTCACCAAGAAGACTCCTCCCAAGGCATTGGTGGTACAAGAAGAGTACAATGAGGATGATGACGATGATGAAGGTGATGAGTCGGTTGCCATGGCCTCTGTTGCCATTGCGACGGCTCCACGGGTGTCTCTCTTCTACTCACCCAATGAGAGCATCACCGCCAAGTGCCTCATGGCTAAAGCCACCAACAAGGTAACCCCCAACATCAAAACTACATTCATTAATCATCCTTCTCCGACGGATAGCATTAATGAACTTGAGGGAGCTAATGTGGAGGCAAATGAGTTTGAGGCCTTTATGGGCAAACTTAAGGGAAAATCCAAGAAGCACTTTGTTGCTCTCTTGGAACAACTTGGTGAAGCCAATGACATGATCGAGACTCACGAAGATACCATCACTAAGATGGAAGGGCATAGTCGTGACTATGCCGATGAGATTTTGGATCTTTCCAATGCTCTTGAGGAAGAGCGTGGTCTTCATTTGGCTCTTGAGGAGTCACACAACGTTGATAATGCTAAATTAAAGAAGGATTATGATCATGTCCTCATTGTTTCTCATGAGCTAAACTCCGAGAAGGCCGAACTTGAGGTTGATCTTGCTAGACTCAAAGAGGAGTTTGATCTACTTGACAAGGCTCACAAGGTCTTGAAGGGTGCTCATGCTAGCCTCAAAGAGTCTCATGATCAACTTCAAGTAAAGCTAACCAAGGAAAAAGCCACCTTTCCTCGTATGATGTTAATTGATAATGCAAATGCTACTAACCCGTGTTGTGAGCATGTGCATCTTGTTGAGGAGAACGCTAAGCTAAAGGGGCAACTTGAGAGAGGTCTTGCGACTTGCATACAAGGCAAGAAGAACCTCAACGACCTCTTGATTAACCAAAAGGGAGTTGTGGCCAAGGAAGGGGTTGGGTACGTGTCCGAGTCCAAGGACAAGAAGAAGAATGACAAGACCAAATGACCTCCTCCTCTCATGCAAACTTTTGTGAAGGAGGGAGAGAGTGCCTCCGAGGAGAAGAAGAAGAACAATGCGAAGGGTGGCGTTGTCAAAAAGGGCAATGCCACTCCTCGCATCAAAGCCGACGACTTTGATCCTTCTTATGTGTTATGCCGTGCTAGTGATGGGCATGTCTATGCCAAATTCGCTGGTTCTCCTCATGAATACATTGGATGGTCTATTTGGATTCCAAAGACCCTTGTTGCTAACATCAAAGGACCCATTACAAAATGGGTACCTAAAACCAAGCATTAATCTCTTTTAGGTGTTTGCTTCCGGTGGGGGATCATGGTTGCTCGATAGCGGAGCTAAAAATCATATGACCGGAAGCAAGGACTTGGTGGTGGACGTGCACAAGATTCCATCTATGCCCACCAATGTCGAGTGGGGTGACGCCTCATCCTCTAAGGTATTGGGACTTGGCCAGGTGGTCATCTCTCATGATCTCGCGATCGAGAAGGTCATGCTTGTTGAGTCCCTTGCATACAATTTACTTTCCGTTTGTCAATTTGCAATCATGGGCTTTGCAACTTTCTTTGATATCGATACCGTGGCCCTCTTGTGGAGCAAGACTCTTAAAGTAGCCTTTGTTGGGCATGTCGAGAACGGTCTATACGTGATTAACTTTTCGGAGCGACCCACTAAGACCGCGACATGCCTAATGGCTAAAGTTGATGTGGGATGGCTTTGGCATCGCCGTCTAGCCCATGTCAATATGAGATCTTTGCAAAGTCTTCTCAAGGGGGACCATGTCCGTGGACTAACGAATGTTAATTTTGCTAAAGATCGTGCTTGCAGTGCTTGTATCGAAGGAAAGCGACATGAGAAGGCTCACCCTCCCACGACTATCATTTACTCAAAGAGGCCTTTGGAGCTCCTTCACATGGATCTCTTTGGGCCTCCATCCTTCGATAGTCTTGGGGGTAGGAAGTATTGCTTGGTTATTGTGGATGACTACTCAAGATACACTTGGGTGTATTTCTTCAAGAGGAAGAGCGAGACCCAACAAACCGTCATTGACTTTGCAAATGAAGCACAACGTCAACACAATGCAAAGATCTTGACAATAAGAAGTGACAACGGCACCGAGTTCACGAACTACACCTTGGATGCGTTTCTTAGTGACGAGGGGATCAAGCATCAATATTCCGCACCTTACACCCCTCAACAAAACGGTGTTGCAGAGAGGAAGAACCGGACGTTGATGGATGCGGCAAGGACCATGATGGCGGAGTTCAAGTCTCCGTACAACTTTTGGGCCGAAGCCATCAACACCGCGTGTCATGCATCCAATCGGC
This sequence comes from Triticum urartu, assembly GCF_003073215.2. Taxonomy (NCBI): domain Eukaryota; kingdom Viridiplantae; phylum Streptophyta; class Magnoliopsida; order Poales; family Poaceae; genus Triticum; species Triticum urartu. Next base: position 548,761,235 of record NC_053026.1, read on the forward strand.
TCTACCTCCGCAAGGGCTTGAACAAGACTCCATATGAGATACTCACCGGTAACAAAGCCCAACCTCAAGTACTTTCGGGTGTTGGGTGTAAGTGTTTCATTCTCAAGAAAGGTGTTCGGTTGTCTAAATTTGAGGATAGAGCTTATGAGGGAATATTTGTTGTTTATGCTACAAACTCTCATGCTTACCGTGTCCTTAATAAATCCACGAGACTTATTGAGGAGACATGTAACATGGAGTTTGATGAGAATAACGGCTCCCAAGTGGAGCAAAGTGGCACTTGTGATGTAGGTGATGAAATTCCTCCTCAAGCCATAAGGAGAATGGGTGTTGGCTTTATCCTACCCATTGAGGAACCCCTTGTGGCCGAAGGAGAAGGACAATGCTCCACTCAAGTGGATCCATCACTAACCCAAGGCCCACACGCTTCCGAAGAACAACATGAAGGCCCTCATCCTCAAGAACATGACCAAGGGCAAGATCATGATCAAGACGGTGTTAACACATCAAGTGATGCCCAAGGTCAAGTTCTCTCCTCCGAGCAAGTTCAAGAACAAGAACAAGCTCAAGACGACGCTCAAGATGATCAAGTGACCACTCCTCATCTCACCTCCGAGGAGGAATTGGAGCATCCTGCTGCCAAGGTTGCTTCCAAGCTCTCCACCAAGGATTATCTCACGACGAATGTTCTTGGAAGCTTAAGAAAGGGGGTAAGCACTCATAGAAAATTAGCAAACTATTGTGAGCATCACGCGTTTGTCTCTTGTGTCGAACCCCACATGGTCTATGAGGCACTAGAAGATCCGGATTGGCTCAATGCCATGCATGAAGAACTCAACAACTTCGAGCGCAACAAAGTGTGGAGATTGGTGCCAAGACCGACGGGGAACCACAATGTCATTGGAACCAAGTGGATATTTAAGAACAAGCAAGATGCCCATGGGATTATCATTCGCAACAAGGCTCGTTTGGTAGCACAAGGCTACTCCCAAGTCGAGGGTATCGACTACGGTGAAACCTTTGCTCCCGTTGCTCGTATTGAATCCATTCGCATGTTGATTGCATATGCTTCTCATCATAACTTTAAGTTACAACAAATGGATGTGAAGAGTGCTTTTCTGAATGGTCCTATTAATGAATTGGTTTATGTCAAGCAACCCCCCGGGTTCGAGGATCCCTACTTTCCCGATCATGTGTATCAACTCGATAAGGCACTCTATGGCCTTAAACAAGCCCCACGTGCGTGGTATGACCACCTTACCGAGTTGTTACAAGACCGTGGTTTTGAAGTTGGGCTAATCGACCCCACTCTTTTTACTAAGAAGGTCAAAGGGGAGTTGTTTGTGTGCCAATTATATGTTGATGATATTATCTTTGGTTCACCTAACAAAGCTTTCAATGAGGAATTTGCCGCTCTCATGACCTCAAAGTTCGAGATGTCTTCCATGGTAGAGTTGAAGTTCTCTCTAGGGTTCAAAGTGAAGCAAAGAAGAGAAGGAACCTTCATCAACCAAGCCAAATACACTCAAGACATGCTCAAGAGATTCAAGCTAAGTGACGTCAAGCCGACATCCACTCCATTGCCCACCAAGTGCCAACTTGACATAGATCCCAATGGTAAAGCGATGTATCAAAAGGTATATCGCTCCATGATTGGATCCTTGCTTTACCTTTGTGCATCTAGACCGGATATCATGTTGAGTGTGGGAATTTGTGCACAGTTTCAAGCCGCACCCAAGGAAAGTCACTATGTGGCGGTCAAACAAATCTTTTGATATTTGGCTCATACCCCAAACTTTGGCTTATGGTACCCAAGAGGATCAAACTTCAAGCTTGTAGGGTACTCAGATTCCGATTGGGCGGGAGACAAAGTGGATAGGAAGTCCACTTCCGGAGGGTGCCAATTCCGTGGTTGCTCTTTGGTAAGTTGGTCTTCCAAAAAGCAAAGTTGTGTGTCTCTCTCGTCCACCAAAGCGGAGTATGTAGCGGCCGGTAGTTGTTTTGCACAACTCCTATGGATGAGGCAAACTTTAAAGGATTACGGTGTCACTTGTGACAAAGTGCCTCTTTGGTGTGACAATGAAAGTGCCATCAAGATCTCTCTCAACCCGGTGCAACACTTCAAGACGAAGCATATTGAGATTCGGTATCACTTCATCTGGGATCACATTAGGCGAGGAGAGATCGATCTCAACTATGTCAACACTCATGATAACCTTGCAGATATTTTCACGAAGCCCTTGGATGAAGCAAGATTTCGCGAGTTAAGGCATGAGCTAAATATCATTTATTCGAGCAATGTGACTTGAACCCTTGCACACCCACCACGCTCAATTTGTTGTCTAGTTTAGATGTAGGCATGGACATAGGGGGAGTGTTGTTCTCTCAATGAACTCTCCCTCCCCCCATTATGCATAAATTGATCAAGTCTTTCACATTAGCCATTGTTGATGGTACTTGTGTTTCAAAGACGAGTTTTGGTCATGGGCCCAAGGTTAAAATCTTCGTGGTGCCATACCTCTTGACTCAAACATAGGTCTCCTCGGCCACCGTCCTCTCTTGAAGAGGTGTGTCTGGGCCGTTTGCTGGTGTGCTCTCTCTTCTTGCCTTTTTGTCTTTCTTTCGAGCTATGCTGTGTTGTTTGGTTGCCATGGCGTGCTGGGCGGTACTACCGCTGGTGGTGCGCGGTACTACCGCTGAGGGACGGGACCAGGGGTTATATCGGGGCAGGGGGAGGTTTCTTCTCCCCCATACCCATTCGTTTTTCCCCCTCGTTCCTCTTCCTCTCTCTAGCCTCGCCTCACCGCGGGAGGGCCCCAGCGGATCTTCGTGTCCGGGGCGTCCCTCTCCATTTCCTTCGGTGGAGTCGATCCCCACCTCGTTCTCTTGCCATGGATGTCAGTATTGCCCCCGTTCCTTCTCTCCTTTTGTCTCGTTTTCAGATCTTGCTTCTTAGGGGCAATGGTGGTTGCATCTCTAGATTTTTGGCTAAATCTAGGCTTGAGTAGGTTGGAGAAGGCAACTAGACTATCTAGATTAGAGTTTGGTAGGAATATTTTTGAATTTGGCAGGCCGGTAGTGCCGGATCTGACCATGGTAGTAGGAAACTGCCGTTTCCCCGCCTAGAGCGGTACTACCGCTCTTGTTGGAGCGGTACTACCGCTTGACCTCGAGCGGTACTACCGCTCTCTTTGGAGCGGTACTACCGCTTGGGCGGTACTGCCGCGGGCATGTCACGGTACTACCGCTGCCTGCCAAGTTCCATCATGTTCCTGCCATACCTTGATCCTTTTGTTGTGTTTGTTGGCTTATGCTTGTTCTTTCTGGTTGTTCTGCGTGTTCTTGTGTTTGGTTCCAGGTGGTGAACATCCTGAGCATCAAGCTCGCCGTGTCAACCCCGGGCGTACAACATCAAAGCGCTACCGCACCTCTGAGCCAGCAGGTGGTTCCTCTAGCACTCAACCGCCACCAGCAGGCGCATCCGCAAGTGCTCCTCCACCACCTCAGCAGTCGAAGAGATCCGCCAACAAGCCAAAGGGAAAGACTGGGACTGAGATGACTGCCAAGGAGTTTTGGGAAAAGCGTCGCCGCAATCCCTATGAGGTGGACCAAGATCCCACTTTGGTCAACCGCCCGTTCTGGAACCGCTTTCAGTTTGCCATCTATTTTGATGTGTTCAAGGCCAAGAAGAATCTCTATGTTGATGTTTGCTCCATCGACACTGATGCCATGGAGAAGGACCCTGAGTACTTTGGCGAAGCCCTTCAGATGTGCAATCAGCTGAACATTCTCAGGATCATGCAGTTCAACAAGGATTTTGATGCAGATTTGATGGCTCAATTCTTTGCTACCGTTCATCTTGGAACAGATGCCGACAGGACTCTGACTTGGATGACCAATGGCAAGTTGCTTTCCATCAAGTGGAAGGCCTTCATGGAGTTACTTGATGTGGAAGATTGTGGGTTTGAGACTTCAGTAGGTTTCCGCCCTCACCGCAATACTACATCCACTCACAAGCAAGCCCTTTGGCCCTACTGCACTGTGAAGGTTCACCCAGTGACTAAGAAGGAAACCTACAAGCTATCTACGTATCTGGACATTCTTCATCGTGTCTTCCATAAGACTCCCTTCCCTCGCATCGGGAATCTGGATATGGTCCACTCCTATCTCGTGGACATGCTTCTTTTCTGCCAGCATGAGAAGGAAGCAAACACTGGAGAGAGCCTGGACATTTCTCATGTTATGTGGTCCGAACTTCTCTCTGCCGTTTCTGAGCGCAAGTGCCCGATATATGGTCCATTCATTATGAGGCTCATTGAGAAGGCCTGGGCACATGTCTATCCCAGAGTGATGCTGGAAACTGGAGACTTGGTTTCTCATGAGATCAAGCGTCTGAGGAAGAAGGGCAATTGGGGCACCCCAGCGCCTAAACTCGGGGGTCCATCGACTGCTGTTGCTGCCATGGAGACTGAGGGTGGGGCTGCCACTGATGATCACAAGGAGGACTTTGGGCCTTCTAGTGCAGAACCTTCTTGGGCAAAGAAGCTTAAACGCAAGATGAAGAAGCTTTTCTGCATGGAGTCTCATGGTCAGTACATGACTCATGTGGCGGAGAAGCAGGCCAGGGTGCGCCACAAGGAGCTCATGCGTCACCTGGGTGCGACCGTTACCAGCGGTTCTAAGGGACAGATCACTGAAGAGGAAGAATGGATTCACCAGCATTACCCTAGGACTGATTCAGACGCCGAGCAGTTTCCGACCAACGACGGAGATGCAGATGATCACGCTGAGATGTGATCTTCGAGATCCTCAGCTTGCCATCACCTGGAGTCGTAGCGTCGCTCTTTACCCTTTTGGTGTCTCAATGCCAAAGGGGGAGAGAGTTTAGGGATTTGTGTTGTTGCCGTGCTACGAGTGTGTCTTTGTGTTCTCTCGTTGCCTTTGTTTCGTTGTCTTTGGTTGGTTTGGTTTGGTGCCTGTGAGACCTAAGTTCTAGACATATGGTGTGAGACATATGCTCCCTATCGCTACCTTATTACTTATGTCTATTCAGTACTGTAGCATCTTATGAGTTGCATGCTTGTCCTGTTTTATACCCTACTCTCTTTTATCATGCGCTTAGAATTGTTGGACTATAAAATATAGGGGGAGTGTTGATCCGGATGTGTGTGTCTTGCATTCCAAAGGCTCCACTAACTAGGTGCACACATTCAGGGGGAGCCCGTCTATATTTTGTAGTTCTAAGTATTCTTCTTTTATATCTTTTCCTTGTGCAAATCCCTAGTTGTCATCAATCCACCAAAAAGGGGTGGATTGTTGAGGCATATCTCTCTCGATGTGGTTTTGGTGATTGATGACAACATGTTTGCGGACTAATCGTGTGCTTTGAGTATTTCAGATATTCATCCTTGGCACGAGACGATTTCTTCCCCTCGGAGTGTCATTCAAGACGGTGTAGCTCTTTTGTTTCTCTTTCGGTGGACTAGTTGCGTAGAGGGCACCGTACTATCAAGAGGGGGTCCGCTGGGGTATTGCTTGGGTGGAATCAACACGTACACATCCGCTTGTCACCCTCAGAGCTCTTCTGCTTCATTGGAGAGATCCCTTCTCTCTTGTGTCTTGTCTGGGTCCCAGTGGTAGTACCTTGCAACCCAGTGGTAGTACCGCTGAGGGGTCACAAGCGGCAGTACCGCTCCGCAGCGGTAGTACCGCCCGTGACTCCGCAGCTGCACTACCGCTGGTCTGTCTGGCTCCTACCGCCTCGACTCGAGGGCTCTTTTTCTCGTGTCGGGTTTTGCGGCACTAGTTACGGCAGTAGAGGCGGTAGTACCATTTCTCAGTGGTAGTACCGCCCTTACCACCGCGGTAGTACCGCTCTGGGTCCAGGTCCCTGCTGCACTCCTCTGCGCGGCAGTACCGCTAGCTGGAGCAGTAGTACCGCTGGCTCAGTGGTAGTAGCGCCCCCCTAGTGGTACTACCGCCCTCTGTGGGGCTGGTTGGTGGGGCAACGGTTGGATTGTTGCCCCCACTATAAAAGGGGGTCCCCTTCTTCTCCGTTGACTTGCCTCTTCCCTCTCAAGCTCCATTAATGCTCGAAGCTCCATTTTTGCCCGATCTATCTCTCTAGCCAATCAAACTTGTTGATTTGCTCGGGAGTGGTTGAGAAGGCCCCGACCTACACTTCCACCAAGGGATTTTCGATTCCCCCACTCATCCCTAGCGGATCTTGTTACTCTTGGGTGCTTGAGCACCCTAGACGGTTGAGGTCACCATGGAGCCATAGTCCATTGTGGTGAAGCTTCGTGGTATTGTTGGGAGCCTCCGATTAAGTTGTGGAGATTGCCCCAACCTTGTTTGTAAAGGTCCGGTCGCCGCCTTCAAGGGCACCAATAGTGGAATCACGGCATCTCGCATTGTGTGAGGGCGTGAGGAGAATACGGTGGCCCTAGTGGCTTCTTGGGGAGCATTGTGCCTCCACACCACTCTAACGGAGACGTACTTCCCCTCAAAAGGAGGAAACTTTGGTAACACATCCTCGTCTTCACCGGATCCACTCTTGGTTATTTCCTACCTTTACTTGTGCAAGCTCTTTAGTGTTACTTCTCGTGCTTGCTTGTTTGTTTGTTGTTATTGCATCATATAGGTTGCTCACCTAGTTGCACATCTAGACAACCTACTTTGATGCAAAGTTTAATTTGGTAAAGAAAAGCTAAAAAATGTTAGTTGCCTATTCACCCCCCCTCTAGTCAACCATATCGATCCTTTCAAAGGCTGAATCTCTCGGCCAAATCGCCCTTGATGTGGTTTTCGGTGATTCCAAGAGTTACCACAAAGAGAAGTTAACGTTTGAAGTAGTAGATTTCAAGAGTGCTTATCATGCCATTCTGGGTAGGCCTGCCTATGCACGTTTCATGGCTTGACCGTGTTACGTGTACCTCAAACTGAAAATGCCTGGCCCCAGAGGAGTGATCACTATCACTGGCAATCAGCATAAAGCAGAAGAGTGCTTCTAGAAGGGCTCAAAAATCGCTGATGCACAAATGGCAGCAGTTGAAATGCAAGAATACCAGAAAAATGCGGATCCGAGTGATTTGCTGCGCTCCAAGAAGCCTGCCATTGATTCTGCATTTCAGTCATCCAGTGAAACCAAGCCAATTCATATTCACCCGACCGATCCTATTGCTGCTCCTACTCATATCTCGACAACACTCGACAGCAAATAGGAAGAAGCGCTCATCCAGTTCCTCCATGAGAACTGGGACATCTTTGCCTGGAAACCTTCTTACATGCCGGGTGTACCCAGGGGACTGGCTGAGCACCGTTTGCGAGTCGACCCAAAAGTAAAACCAGTCAAGGAACATCTCCGACGGTCCGCCGTCCAGAATAGAAAAGCAGTTGGTGAGGAAGTGGCTCGACTCCTAGCAGCTGAGTTCATCCGAGAGATTTACCACTCCGAGTGGCTCGCCGATGTTGTCATGGTTCCCAAGAAGGATGACTCACTTCGCATGTGCATTGACTTCAAGCATATCAATCGGGCCTGCCGGAAAGATCATTTTCCTCTCCCCCGCATCGACCAAATCGTCGACTCGACCTCGGGGTGTGAGCGTTTGTCTTTTTTGGACGCCTATTCCGGGTATCATTAGATCTGACTGTATGGACCCGATGAGATAAAAACGACTTTCATCACTCCATTCGGATGCTTCTGTTATGTCACCATGCCATTCGGCCTGAAGAACGCCGGAGCCACATTCATGAGGATGATCCAGAAGTGTCTGCTCACTCAAATCAGTCAGAATATGGAAGCATACATGGATGACATCGTGGTCAAGTCACGTAAGGGTTCCGACCTACTGACTGACCTCGCTGAAACCTTCGCCAACCTCAGAATGTATGATATCAAGCTTAATCCATCAAAGTGCACATTCGGAGTTCCTGGCAGAAAGTTACTCGGTTTCCTCGTTTCCGAACGAGGGATCGATGCTAACCCAGAAAAAGTTGGTGCTATACTCCGGATGAAACGCCCTGTGCATGTGCATGATGTCCAGAAGCTCACTGGTTGTTTGGCCGCCTTGAGTCGATTCATCTCCCGCCTCGGCAAAAAGGCATTGCCTCTTTACTGATTGATGAAGATATCTGACAAGTTCGAGTGGACTCCTGAAGCTGATGCAGCGTTTGCCGACCTCAAAGCCCTGCTTTCCACCCAGCCGGTGCTTGCTGCCCCAATCAACAAAGAACCTTTACTGCTTTACATTGCAGCCACTGGACAAGTTGTCAGTACAGTACTCACGGTCGAGCGGGAAGAAGAAGGAAAAGCCTATAAAGTTCATCACCCAGTATACTATGTTTCTAAAGTTTTAACTCCATCCAAGCAAAGATATCCACATTATCAGAAGCTTGTTCATGGGATTTACATGACCACGAAGAAGGTTGCACATTATTTCTCTGATCACTCCATTACAGTCGTTAGTGATGCATCATTGTCGGAAATTCTGAACAATAGAGATGCAACTGGTCGAGTAGCAAAATGGGCGATTGAACTCCTTCCCTTAGATATCAAGTTTGAGGCAAAGAAAGCTATCAAGTCCCAGGCAATAGCAGATTTCCTCGCCGAGTGGATCGAACATCAACTGCCAACTCAGATTCACTCGGACCACTGGACCATGTTCTTTGATGGATCCAAGATGCTGAATGGTTCCAGCGCTGGGGTGGTATTGGTATCCCCCCGAGGTGAGAAGCTCCGCTATGTTCTCCAAATTCATTTTGATTCCTCCAACAACGAAGCTGAATATGAGGCACTTTTGTACGGTTTGCGTATGGCCATTTCACTCAGTGTCCATCGCCTCATGGTCTACAGCGACTCAGATTTGGTGGTGAATCAAGTAATGAAGGAGTGGGACGTCAGAAGACCAGCTATGACTGGATACTGCAATGCGGTGAGAAAGTTAGAGAAGAAGTTTGAAGGTCTAAAACTCCATCATATACCCCGACTAAAAAATCAAGCAGTGGATGATTTGGCGAAGATAGGTTCGAAGAGGGAAGCCATTCCCAGTAATGTGTTTTCGGAGCATATTCATGCACCTTCAGTCCAGGAAGATCCTTTCACTGAAGAGCCCCCGCAACCAAAGAGTGCCACTGATCTGACTGAAGTTGAAGTCCCTGCCGTGGTCAACTTAATCATGGAGGTTTTGGTCATCACTCCCGACTAGACAGTGCCGTACATTGTGTACATCCTCAGGAAGGAACTCCCAGAGGACGAAGAAGAGGCCCGATAGATCGTCCGTCGATCCAAAGCTTTTACTGTGATAAGAAGACATCTCTTCAGAGAAAGTGTAACTGGAGTCAGCCAAAAATGCATAACACCAGAGGAAGGTCGAGTGATCCTCAACGACATCCACTCAGGGACCTGTGGTCACCATGTGTCCTCTCGGACCATTGTGGCCAAAGCATACCGAGCAGGATTTTATTGGCCACGGGCAAATGAGATGGCACAAGAAATAGTCGACAAATGCGAAGGTTGCCAGTTTTACTCCAACATGTCTCACAAGCCCGCGTCAGCTCTAAAGACCATTCCACTCGTCTGGCCCTTTGCTGTTTTTGGGGTTTGTACATGGTTGGACCTCTGAGAACAGGAAGGAGCATCTTCACTCATGTACTCGTGGTAGTCGACAAATTCACAAAATGGATTGAAGCCAAACCTATCAAGAGTCTTGAAGCCAGTACTGCGGTCAGTTTCATCAGAGAGTTGACGTTCAGATATGGTGTTCCGCACAACATCATCACTGACCAATGGCTCGAACTTCGATTCGGATGAGTTCAGAGCCTTTTGTGCTTCCCAAGGCACTCGAGTCGACTATGCTTCAGTCGCCCACCCCCAATCGAATGGACAGGCTGAAAGAGCAAACGGGTTCATCCTCAAAGGACTGAAACCCCGACTGACGCGTGATCTCAAGCATGCGGCAGGCGCCTGGGTCGATGAACTTCCGTCAGTACTTTGGGGTTTGAGGACGACTCCAAATCGGTTGACTGGTCGAACTCAATTCTTCTTGGTCTATGGAGCTGAAGCTGTGCTTCCGAGTGACTTGCTTCACAATGCACCCAGAGTCGAGCTCTTCATAGAAGATGAAGCAGAACAGGCTCGGGAAGACGCAGTTGATCTCATGGAAGAAGAAAGAGAGATGGCTCTGATCCGATCGATCATTTATTAGCAAGACCCGCGTTGATTCCACGCCAGAAACACGAGGGGTCAAGCATTTCAAGAAGGAGATTTGGTTCTTCGAGTGGATCAACAGAAGCCACACAAGCTCGCCCCTCCTTGGGAAGGTCCTTTCATCATCACCAGAGTGCTCCACAATGGAGCGTACCACCTCTACAACGTCGAGCATAAGAAAGACGAGCCACGCGCTTGGAATGCGGAGTTGCTCTTCCCCTTTTACACTTAAGCATTCAGACTGTTGAGATGTAATAAGAAATACCCTTTAGTTTGATTATCAAAGACACAGTTTTACAGTCTCTTAAATGATTGTTGTTCCTTTTTTATATGTTCTAAAATCCCCCAGTGGGTACCTTAGATGCGAATCCGTTTCACCTAAGTTTGACAAATCATACCGAGTGATGAGCAAGCCTCTCACTCGGGGGCTTAGCTGTGAATCCGTTTCGCCTAAGTTTGAAAAATCCTACCGAATGGTGAGCAAGCCTCACACTCGGGGGCTTAGCTGCAGTCCAGTACTCGCCTAAGTTTGAAAAATCCTACTGAGTGGTGAGCAAGCCTCACACTCGGGGGCTTAGCTGCAGTCCAGTACTCGCCTAAGTTTGAAAAATCCTACCGAGTGGTGAGCAAGCCTCACACTCGGGGGCTTAGCTGCAGTCCAGTACTCGCCTAAGTTTAAAAAATCCTACAGAGTGATGAGCAAACCTCACACTCGGGGGCTTAGCTACAGTCCAATACTCGCCTAAGTTAATCCTACCGAATGGTGAGCAATCCTCACACTCAGGGGCTTAGCTGCAGTCCAGTACTTGCCTAAGTTTGAAAAATCCTACCGAGTGGTGAGCAAGCCTCACACTCGGGGGCTTAGCTGCAGTCCAGTACTCGCCTAAGTTTAAAAAATCCCATCGAGTGATGAGCAAACCTCACACTCGGGAGCTTAGCTGCAGTCTAGTACTCGCCTAAGATTAAAAAAATCCTACTGAGTGATGAGCAAACCTCACACTCGGGGGCTTAGCTACAGTACAGTACTCGCCTAAGTTTAAAAAATCCCATCGAGTGATGAGCAGACCTCACACTCGGGGGCTTAGCTGCAGTCTAGTACTCGCCTACGTTTAAAAAATCATGTCGAGTGATGAGCAAACCTCACACTTGGGGGCTTAGCTGCAGTCCAGTACTTGCCTAAGTTTAAAAAATCCTACCGAGTGATGAGCAAACCTCACACTCGGGGGCTTAGCTGCAGTCTAGTACTCAACTAAGTTTAAAAAATCCTACCGAGTGATGAGCAGACCTCACACTCGGGGGCTTAGCTACTGTCCAGTACTCGCCTAAGTTAAAAAAAACCCTACCGAGGGAGAGCAACCCTCACACTCGGAGGCTTAGTTGCAGTCCAGAACTCGCCTAAGTTTGAAAAACACTCCTATCCGCAAGGATGATGAGGTGCAGGTCGACTGCAACCCTCTCCTCGGAGCTGCGCCACAAGTACAATGTGCACTCCATCCCCATCTGCAAGGACGACGAGGTGCAGGTCGATTGCAACCCTCTCCTCGGAGCTGCGCCACAAGTACAACATGCGCTCCATCCCCATCCGCAAGGACGACAAGGTGCAAGTCGATTGCAACCCTCTCCTCGGAGTTGCGCCACAAGTACAACATGCGCTCCATCCCCATCCACAAGGACGGCGAGGTGCAAGTCGACTGCAACCCTCTCCTCGGTGTTGCGCCACAAGTACAACGTGCTCTCCATCCCCATCTGCAAGGACGACGAGGTGCAGGTCGACTGGGACATCCTCCTTAGAATCGCATCTCAAGTTCAAAGAATACTCCGAGTGAAGAACAAGTTCCACTCGAAGGCAAACGCAAGGACATTCGAAAGATAAATCAAGTTCGAATAAATCCCAAAGGTTCCGGGACGAAGATAAAAGTACTCGGGCATCGGGCCCGAAGGAGTTTAACGGTTACAAAATCGCTCGGCATTCCGAGGCAAATTTAAGGCTGGGTATCAAGTTTGTTCACTCCGCAGGAGGAGGGCTTGCAGGCTCAACGAACTCGTCTAGATCAATTCCGTCAGCAATCCGAGTGGCAGCAGCAATGAAGGTTTCCATGAAGGATTGGAAATCGTGTCTTTTGGTGTTAGCAACCTTGATCGCTGCCAGCTTCTCTTCTCGAGCTTCTTTGCATTGGACCCTAACCAGCGACAGAGCCAGATCAGCACCGCATCGTGCAGAAGACTTCTTCCATTCCTGCACTCGATTAGGAACCTCATTGAGTCGAGTCATCAGAGACTCGAGATCATTCTGAAGCGTTGCCCTTGGCCAGAGTGATGTATCAATGTGCGACACCGCCACCTTTAGACGAGCAAGATAGCTGGTGATGGTAGCAACGCAAGATTCCACTCGAAGCACACTCATGGCAGCCTCGTCGCCGACTGGAGAAAGAATCGGATCCAAGCCCGTCTCAATCCGTCCAGTTTCCTCTTCAAAGTTTTGGCAGAATTCTGCAGATTCAAGGAGCTAATGAGTCGACTGGTCAGCAGTAACTTGCAAGCATTAAAACTGTCGGATAAAAAGGGGTACCTTCGAGCATACGGAAGGGCTTCTTGGTGAGGGCTTTCAGATAAGCTTCCAAGTCGTTTCTCCTATGATACATGCTTTCCAGCTGGTCGTTCAGAGCCACCTTATATTTCTTCAAACGAGTCGCCTCTCGGTTGGATTCTGTAAGAGACGACTTCAGCTTGGTTATTTCCTCCTCTAGCACTCCGACCGAAGCCAGCCTTTCGTCAGCAAGGGCAGTCTTCTCCTGAGCCTCCTTTTGCACAACTGCAAGGTCCAGGTCCTTCTTCTCCAGAGCCAGCCTCATTTTCTCTGCAAAATATGCATTTGGGTCAAATAGAAGAATGAAGGGATAACTTGAAGGATGGTCGAGATAAGCAGTCGACAGGCTGTTACCTTTCGTACCAGCAACTTCATCTTAAGCCTTTTTTTAAGTTCTGTTGGGCCAGCTCCAAGTCAAGGTTGAGCTGCCTATGCTTTTCCTCGAATTCAGCGAACTTGGAGATAAGCGCACAAGATTTCTACAATGAGTAAAAGACATGTCAATGGACAAGATCAAAGATTATTTACTTCCGAGTGAATAAAACTTTAATACCACTACATAATCAAACATTCTACAGTAGTCTCGGGGACTACACCTAGTGGGTGCACTTAGCGTGCCCCCACTAGTCCAGATTCCACTCGACATGGTCCGCCCAGAATGAGTGGAAAAAAAGAGAGAAAGAAGTACTCGGACCCCAACCGACTGCCAGCAGTCGACTGCGGTCTCGGGGACTACACCCAGTGGGTGAACTTAGCGTGCCCCCCTAGTTTTGATTCCACTCGACATGGTCCTCCCAGAACAAGTAGAAGAGTGAAAATAACAAAGGTGACAAAACACCCAATGGGTGTACAGATGCGAAGTGCAGGACAACAAGAGATTGCACGGAGAAAAGTATTCAGGTAGCATATCCTAACAGAACAATCTCTGTCGGAAGCCAACTTACTTGGACATTGGCTCGAAGGGCCGCGCTGGCATCATAAGCAGCCTGACTGCTTTCGTGCACCATCTTCACCTGCTCCATCATTATACCAGCCTGGCGAATGGCTTCCGCAGCGGCGTCCGCCTGGCTTTCTGGAACGTGATGAGTGGTGAAGAATGGGACTGGCGGTCCAGACACAGCAGCTTGAAGCTCTAAGGTATGAAGTTGGACGGTTGAAGCAAGCACTGGCATAGTCGACAATGTGGGGCGTACATGCGGCACCGGATCAGCAAAAGTAACAGAAGCCCTGCTCACATCTTCAAGCTGTTGAACTTCTGGCTCTGCCGCCGGCTCTGATTGGGGTGTCTTGCCAGTTGATGCCTTCTTGTTCCTCCCGGGCCTCAGCGGCATGTCCTTGTCAACATCTGGAAGCTCAATAACATTGGGAGGGGCTGCAAAGGGATCAGTCAACCCTAGATCGGTCGTCAGAATTTAATCGACCAAGTAACCAAAGGCAGGATTACGAGGGTTGTACCTGGGTTGGAGGTGACTGCATCTTCCATTTCTTCATCTTCGTACTTGCGGGTGGAAGTCCCAGAGGTAGCAGCTCTGCAAATTTCAACATTCAGTCGGTCACGTCTATCGCACCGAGTCAACCAAAGGATCAGGTCTGATTATTACCCAAAGACAGTAGGAACGACCACTTTGATCTTGGGCAAAGCCTTGGCAGTTTGGATGGCGCAACTTTCTGTTGTTTCTGCATCTTACCAGTCGCCGCTGGAGACGGTGCAGCTTTCGGTTGCTTCTGTGCCCTCTCAGTCGGCACTGGAGAAGACGTCTGAGGGTGCTTCAATGGCTGTCCAGTCGGTGCGGTTGCTTTGTCATGGATGCTTGCCGGGTCATGAGCGTGCTTGGATCGCTTTTCCCTACGAGGGAGTGAGTCGACCTCTTGTTCGTCACTCAGGTCATCACTCTCCTCGTCGTCCTCTTCATTAGAGTGCCACTCACTGCCCTCGCCCCCGCTCGCCTCTCCCTCCGGATCCTGCTCCTGCTCCCCGTTGGGCATCGAGTACATCTCAGTAAGGGCCTGAAAGATAACAAACGAAGCAAAAGCCAGTCGGTTGTCAACAAGCAATTACATGACGAGTCAAGAAAACACTCGGCAATTTAGAGTTGTACCTTGTCTGGTTGGCGTGAGTTGTCGAACGGAGGGACACTCCTGGACCCCTTGGGGTTATCCTTGTTGCCAGTGATGCTTTTCAGCCAATTCTCCACCGTGTCCTCATCGACCTCCTCTGGGTGGATCCGAGTGGAATCCTCAATACCCGAGTACATCCACATCGGATGGTCACAGGCTTGGAGCGGCTGGATGTGCCGTTTAAGGAAGACCTCCAATAGATCCATACCGGTCACACCGTCGCGGATGAGCTGGACCACCCGCTCAACCAACACCTTCACCTGCGCCTTCTCCTCTGGGATCACTTTCATGGCGGAAGGCTTCTCAGCCCGAGCCATGGAGAAAGGAGGAAGTCCGGTCGACTGACCTGGAGTCGGCTGGTCTTTGCAATAAAACCAGGTCGACTGCCATCCTCGGACCGACTCAGGAAGGACCATGGCTGGGAAAGTGCTCTTGCCTCTCATTTGAATCCCAAGACCCCCACACATCTGAATTATGTGCGTCCTCTCGTGTCACACCCTAGCTAGTTCAAGCATTAGAGTGTGCATCATGTTTAAATTCCTCTTAAATTTGAAATGGGGATGACAGAACCCCCAGCACCCCCTGGAACAACTAGGGTTTACTAAAAACTTTTTCAATGAACCTGAAATGCCCTTCTAAAAAGCCCACCCTTTTTGTTTTGGGTTGAAACCCCTGACAAAAATAGTGCACATTTTTCTAGGACATCTTAAGTTCATTGGATTAATCCTTATAGTATTTGCATTTGGGCATTTAAATGCTATAAAATATTTTAAATGCTCAAATAATCATAAACCAAAACGTTTGCTGTTGGATATATTCTAAGCAGTAGCCATGATTAATTTTATGATTTATGGAAATGCCCTGGCATTTTTAATAAAGCCCTGAAGCTACAGAAATAATAGAATAAATAAAAAAACAGAAAGAAAGTGAGAGAGAGGAACTTACCTGGCGCATCCCACCTAACCCACCAGCCAGCCCACCTGGCGGCCTAGCACTGTGCTGGCCCGCGCCAGCCAGCTGCTTCTTCCCCGCCAGGCAGGTAGGGAGGTGACGCCGGCATGCCCGAGCTCGCCACAGTGCCACCTGCTTGCCGCCCACGCCCCTGGACGCCTGGGCGCCTCCACGTCGCACCCCAAAGCCCCTGGACACGCCATCCCCCTGCCTCTCTCCCTTCGCCGTTCCCCACCATGGCCGACGCCCCTGTCGCCGCACGGTCGTCGTAGCTGCGTCCTCCGTCATCCTCGCGCCGTGCCATCGTGTCCATGAGCTCCGCCGTCGTCGATTACATCGAGTAGGTCAAGCCTCGAGCGCTTGCTCGCCCCGGAGACGCTGCACCGAGCTCGTCCTCAACTCTGGCCACCAGAGATCCCCTTCGCCGTCCCCGCCGCATCAACTCATCCCCAACCTTGCCGACTGCCTCGACGAGACCCCCGTGAGCTCAGCCACCTCCCCACCCTCTCCGTTCTCTCTCTCGAGCCCCGTAGCGACTGCACGTAGATCACCCGCACGCACCGTCGCAGATCTCGTCGCCGACGAGGCTCCGGCCACCCAATGGCCGCGCCACCCTGTCCACTAGTTCTACCGCACCCCCAGGAGCCCAACGCACCAAACCACGCGCCTCCCCGTGCCCCCTAGCGACTAGTTCAACCTCACCCGAGCTCCGGCCGCCGCCAAAATCGTCGCCAGCGACGTTTCTGGCCGCCCCAGCTCCGGCTACTGCCACCACTCGACGCGGCTCACTCCCCGCAACACGTAGATGGCCTCCGCCGTCCTTTTGGTCGCCGGAGTGCAAATCCCGCGCTGCCCCGCCATGTCTGGCCTCGCCGGCGGCTAAACGCCGGCGAGTTGACCCTGTTTGACCCTGTGTGGGCCCAGGTTGACCCCCCTGAGTCTATGACAGGTGGGGCCGGCCTGCTAATTAGTTTAGGATTAGTTTTAACTAATTTTAATTAGTTTAGTCACTGACATGTGGGCCCAGGCCCCACTGAGAGTTAATTAGCACTAACTTAATTTTGTTAATTAGCTGAGACACTGACAGACAGGGCCCATCAGTCAGGTTTGACCTGGCCGACCCAGTTGACCCGCTCACGTCACACCTATGTCATGCTGACGCATTAATTCAACTACTGGAATTATTCTTATATAGGAAATTCCAGAAAATAGCCAAAACTTCTAAAAATCATAGAAAATCAACCATAGCTCCAAATCAAACAATTTATATATGAAAAATGATCAGAAAAATTCAATCTATCCATCTGTAATGGTTTCATGAATGACAAAACAAGTTAACCTTGCTGTTTAAGCAGAATAAGATAATGCACTAATAAGGCCATGTTAAATGAGCTAACATTTGAATCTTTGATTCAAATGAGTTCATTCCATCCTGTTTTAGCTTGCATTAGGCCAAGACACATTCATTTCTGCCACGTCATGGCATGCATCATATTGTTGCATATTGTCATGTGTTGATTATGTTTCGGTCTGTCTTTCGTGGTAGGTTCTGCCTCCGAGGATAACCCCGAGTATCCGTCTGAAGGGCATTACCCTACTACCACTACATCAGGTAAGCAACCCATTGATCATTCCGATACAAACCCATGTTCTCGCTTCTACTCTTGTTTACTGCATTAAGACAACGCGATTCAAACTGCTGTGTGCTACGGTAGTTGAACCCTTATCCTCCGCATGACCTGTCATTGCCACAGTAATTAGATGAAACCCACTAGCATGTGTAGGAGTTGATTGAGCCATGTTTGTGTTTCCTACCTTGCTATGCCTGCTATGCTTAGTGTTGTGTCAGGTCTGGTTCATCTGGGTGATGGGCTAGAGTGAAATGCTTATGTCGGTAATGTGAGGGATGTGTTGAACATGAATTGGTAAAGGTATCGATGAGAGGCCATGTAGGAGTACATGGTGGGTTGTTTCATTGAGGCCGTCCCTAAGAAATGAGATCTATATGTGTGATTTTAAGAATCAGCTACTACCATGCATTGGGATCCTTAATTGACCCTCTCGGCTTCTTAATCACCCTAGTACTCTGTCCAGGAGTTGCAAATAGTTTTTGGTGTTTGTAGGTTATGTGTTGGAGGCCGTGCGTAGCGTTGACCCTAGGGGTGGGCTATGTTGCGGTAGATACACCGTGGCCGGGTTTGCCGGGCGCCCGTTTGGCGTCTCGGGACCCTGTTCACATCGTTCGGGGCCGTATGTGGAAACCTCGGTCGGACTCCCTGCGGATGGAACCTGGATAGGCGATAAACCTGGACTAGGGACTTAAGCGTTTAGGTAGGCCGTGGCCGACACCCTCGTTGGGCTTCCGCTTGAAGGTTGCCGAGTACATGTCGTGTAAACGGCGGTAAGTGGTGAAAGTGTGTATGAAGAAGTATACCCCTGCAGGGTTAACATCATCTATTCGAATAACCGCGTCCGCGGTAAAGGACTACTTGGTTGCCTATACAGTTCATAGACAAGTTAATGGTTACTACTAAAAGACTCAAGATAAGTGTGAGTACCGAGGATGGCCCCCTCGTAGGATGACGAGGGAGGATCCCCGGTGGAGTATTGTGTTGGTGAGTAGTGGACTCGTGTGCGAAAACTATTTTACTAGTGGAGTCTCGTAGGATAGCTTAGCCAAGAGTCAAAGCTGGCTTGCTGCAATAACTCCACCACCTTCTTGAGAATGAGCATGTATAGTAGGTTCTGTTGTAAGACTTGCTGAGTACCTTTGTACTCATGTTTGCTTAATTACTGTTTTCAGATGACAACACCACCCCTTCCGATGGGTTCTACGTAGACCTTGATGTCGACGAGTGACTAGCCACCTAGGTGGTGATCCTGGCCATGGAGGGCCCTATGTAGATAGACAGGCTTCGAGAAGCCTTCTTGCTTTCTAGTGTCTGTACTCAGACTATTTGCTTCCGCATGTGTTTGTATGCTTGTATGACTTGAGTGTCGGGTCATGTGACCCTACCTGTATGAACATGTTATGTATGACTCTCTAGAGCCTCTAAATAAAGTACTTGAGTTGTAGAGTTTTGTTGTGATGCCATGTTGTATTTACTCATATCGGGCATATTGTGTGTATGATTGAAATGCTTGGTATGAGTGGGATCCGACAATCTAGTGTTTATCCTTGGCAGCCTTTCTTATGGGGAAATGTAGTCTAGTGTTCCTCGAGCCATAGTAGTCCGCTATAGCCCGGTTCACCGGAGTCCTGCTAGCCCAGCACAACTGCTCAGAACACTTGACTAGCCGGCATGTGTTTCACTTCGTTCCTATGTCTGCCCCATCGGGGAAATGTCACGCGGTGACATCCGGAGTCCTGCCTAGGCTGCTACAGCCTGGGTTCCCCAGAGTCCTGTTAGCCCAGTGCTACAACTCAGATTCACTCGCTGATGACCGACATGCTCGATGTGATTCATGTATGCCTGTCTCCATAGGTCTGTGCCGCTTTGGGTTCACGACTAGCCATGTCGGCCCGGGTTCTCTGTCATATGGATGCTAGTGACACTATCATATACGTGAGCCAAAAGGCGCGAACAGTCCCGGGCGATGGTAAGGCAACACCCGTGGGATACCGTGCGTGAGGCCGCAATGTGATATGAGGTGTTACCGGCTAGATCGATGTGACTTGGAATCGGGGTCCTGACAGCGTTGGCATCAGAGCCGGACTACCTGTAGGTTCGTTGAGCCAAACTGGTCGATGTCGAGTCTAGAAATGCATTAGTTATATGTAGGGGAATTGATTGTGGGAGGGAACGTAAGGCTCTTTTACTCCTTTACCTTATGCCACTGATCTGAGTCATTCTCTTCTCATTCAACGTGGGTTAGGACTAGGCTCACTTCTTCTGTCAGGTTCACGTGTTACTAATCCGTAGTAGCTTATAGGATTGTTGTTACAAGCCTCAGTTCAGTTTCTACTACTTTTAGTATGTTGCTAGTTGAATCAGAACCATGATATGATGTTGTTGAGTGGTATTGCAAACTGTTGTGGATGTCTCAAATCTTTTTCTGAGCATTTACAGCTGTTATGCTGTCCAATTTCCCCTAGAAATTCTAATGTCTTTGCATTGTGGTTGTGCTTTGAGATGGCCACTCGTGCTCAAAACCAAGTGGTTCGTCTGACCCGGTGCCTTGATGTGCCCGGTCATACTGCTATGTTAGTCCGGATAATGATCGAGACGGGTTACCGTTGGTATCCCAAATACACTGTCGAAGAGCAGTTCTGAGACTTTAATCAAAGCCAATATTTCTACACCGTCAAGATATTTCCTTCTTATCCTGGATCTACCGAGCCCCTCCACTGTTCCTATGGACTCGGGGTTACTGTTGAGATGGCTGTGTAGGATGCTGCCTATTCCATGATGACCATCATGCGAGTCCGTACTGGCCTGCTTCGGAACACCGACTTCCGTTACATGCCAGCTTCACTTCCGGGAGCGCAAGGGTATCTCCAGGCTATCTATGCTGACTCCACTCAGGAGGACTCACTAACTCGTACCACTGCCGAGATGCTCGAGGATAAGGACCGAGAGAACCGGGCCTTGAGGCTGGAGCTTTTCAACACCCATGCTGATCATTGGGCCACTTTGACTCGGTTTGCACCTGCGGTGCAAGCTCGATTTATGGATACAAGGGATCTGTATCCTGTGAGATCTGCTCTGCCAGACATGGTGGATTGGCGTGATGTGGGAGGCATCACCCCTCCCCGTGGTCCCCGCAGGCCACCGTTTGTTGGTCCAAGACCTCATCCTAGCCCCTTTGGTCCACAAGCTCCTCAGGACCGTCTGTTCCCGAATGATCACGTTGAACTTCCAGGCAGGCTATGGAGGTGACTTCTATGAGGACTACTACGGAGCTGTCTGAGTTAGTAGTAGTATCACTAGTATTGTAATAGTTGTATCTCCACTGTCCTGCGTGACTTGTGGAATATGACTTTGTGTGTAATCAATTCCGGAGGTGTAGACAAATAATGTATAGGAGCTTGGAATGCCTCCGATGAGATGTAACGTCTTTCATCATAGTTGTACTGTAGCCTGGGCTTGTACTAAACTATGTATGATGTGTATGACCGTTGGTATATATATGGCAGTTTTATATTACCATGACATACGGATGAACATCTCTGCATTCCGTGTTATCCATTACATTCTGCACTTCCTTGCTAAGTTTGAGCCATCCTTATCTAAACTGTTGTCTTGTTTTCTCCTAGGATGGTCAACACCCGCAGCAACCCTGCTGCCCCGGAGCAGGGGGAAGCCAGTGCAGCTAGGGGTGAAAATCTGCCTCACCCGCCTTCTCTGGCCGAAGTGATGCTGGAGGCGGAAAGAAACAAGCGTGAGACTAACCGCTTGCTGGAGCGGATTGAGCAGAACACTGCACGCCATCCGGAAATGACTTGGTGTCAATCAATGACTTTATCAAGCTGTACCCACCAAAGTTTAACCATTCCGTCGAGCCCCTCGACGCGGATGACTGGCTTCGCAGCATCACCCACAAGCTATTTCTGCCAACGTAGCCGAAGCTGATAAGGTTACTTATGCTGCCTATCACCTCGAAGGCCCTGCTAGCCTTTGGTGGGAAAATTTTGAAGCTATGCGCCCGGTCGGCCAAATCACTACTTGGGCTGAATTCAGTGAGGCTTTCCGTGAGCATCACATTCCGGAAGGTCTCATAGATCGCAAGAGGGAAGAGTTCTGCAATTTCACCCAAGGAAGACTGACTGTGGATGCATATAGTCGTGAATTTGGGAATCTGGCGATATGCTCCTGAAGAAGTATCTACCGACGCTAAGAAGCAGGCAAGGTTCCGCAAGGGACTTAGCCCTGAGCTTCGCCGCGATCTTCGTCTGCACGAGTGCACCTCCTTTCAGAAGTTGGTCAATAAAGCCATCAGTGCTGAGTCAGGCCAGTCTGACTATGACGCTTCACGCAAGCACTCATGTGATTTTGGCTCTTCATCCGGCTCTGGAGCTCAGAAGCGCCGGGTGTGGATCCCAAGCACGGCACTGCCACCCAGGTTCATTCCGAGGCCATCCTTTGAGGCGCCTCGTCCCAACCAGCAGTTTGCACCGCCCAAGCCCTATGGTGGCCCCGCTGCTAATGCTGCTCCACGCCCCAATGTGGTGACATGTTTCAAGTGTGGAGAGCCGGGTCACTATAGTCGAGAGTGTCCCCAGAACAACAACCCCAATCAGTCTGGAAAGTCCGTTGGCCGTGGTAAGCCAGCGGGAAAGACATTCTACGCCAAGCCGGTCACCACTGCACGTGGCCATGTCAACTATGTTTCAGCCGAGGAGGCTCATGAGGATCCTAACGTCGTCCTTGGTACGCTCCTTGTTAATTGCCATCCGGCATCTGTTCTTTTCGATACTGGAGCATCTCATTCATTCATATCCGAGAACTATGCTCGATTGCATAACACGACATTCTGTGACATGCCCTCTACCATGGAAATTCAAACCCCTGGCTCTAGATGGCAAACTTCTAGAGTAAGCCATGGGAACGAAATTCTTGTCGATAGACTTGTCTTCCTTGCATCCTTAATAGCTCTCAAGTCCTCGGACATAAACATCATCTTGGGTATGGACTGGATGTCAGCTCATTATGCTAAGATTGATTGTGCCACCACTAGAACTGTTCAACTTACTCACCCATCATGCAAGACAGTCAATGTCTTAACTCGAGTGGCCAAGTGCCAGCTTTACTCCCTAAATGCCAACCCCCTTCCAGACCTTGAAGATGTTTCGGTAGTCCGAGACTTTCTGGATGTCTTTCCAGAAGAACTGCCAGGTGTTCTACCTGACAGGGATATCGAGTTTGTGATAGACCTTGTTCCAGGAACCGTTCCAATTTCTAGGAGACCCTATAAGATGGCACCCTTAGAACTAGCCGAGCTTAAGAACCAACTCGATGAGTCCTTGAAAAAGGGTTTCATCCATCCTAGTTCCTCTCCTTGGGCTTGCCCCGTCCTCTTCGTCAAGAAGAAGGATGGAACGAATCGAATGGTTGTAGATTACCGACCTGTCAACTTGGTCGCCATCAAGAACAAGTATCCGCTTCCCAGGATCGACGATCTGTATGATCAACTCGCTGGATCCTCAATCTTTTCCAAGATGGATTTGAGGTTGGGCTACCATCAAATCAAAATCAGAAACGGGGACATTCCCAAAACGTCCTTTGTTACTCGTTATGGCCAATACGAGTACACCATTATGTCCTTCGGTTTAACCAATGCCCCAGCCACCTTCTCTCGGTTAATGAACTCGGTCTTCATGGAGTATTTGGATAAATTCATCGTAGTATACCTCGATGACATACTTATCTACTCTAAGAATGAAGAGGAACATGCCGAACATCTAAGGCTGGTATTGACAAAACTTCGAGAGCATCGCCTTTATGCCAAATTCTCCAAGTGTGAATTTTGGTTGCCAGAAGTGACCTATCTAGGCCATGTAATCTCTGGTAAGGGTATTGCTGTCAATCCCGAGCGAGTTCAAGCTATCCTTGATTGGACTCCACCTGAGATGGTCAAGCAAGTTCGGAGCTTCCTTGGCTTAGCGAGCTACTGCCGCCGCTTCGTCGAGAATTTCTCCAAGGTTGCTAAACCTCTAACTGAACTCCTCAAGAAAGATAAAAAGTTCGAGTGGACTCCACAGTGCGAGTTCAGCTTTCAGGAACTGAAAAGACGCCTGACATCTGCTCCCGTACTGGTACCACCAGATTTCTCCAAGGATTTTATTATCTATTGCAACGCCTCGCGACAAGGACTGGGTTGCATACTCATGCAAGATCGTCAGGTAATTGCCTATGCTTCACGGAAATTACACCCACATGAGGAAAATTATCCCACACATGATCTAGAGCTTGCAGCTGTAGTCCATGCACTTAAAACTTGGCGACATTACCTCCTCGGTAATCATTGCGAGATCTTCACCGATCACCAAAGTTTGAAATATATCTTCACCCAACCAGATTTGAATCTCAGGCAACGACGTTGGGTCGAGTTGATCTCGGATTACGACTTAGGAATAACTTACACCCCGGGCAAAGCCAATGTCATGGCTGATGCACTAAGCCGTAAATCCTATTGTAACAACCTGATGTTAGAACAAAGTCAACCACTTCTCCATGAGGAATTTCGTAAGCTTAATCTTCACATTGTTCCTCGAGGATTCCTATCCACCCTGGTGGCGAAGCCTAATCTTATGGATCAGATCATAACCGCCCAGCGGTATGATAAGGGCATATCCCGGATTAAGGAAAACATCGCTAGTGAAGTTGCTAAATGTTTTTCCATGGATGAGCGAGGTGCTGTCTTCTTCGAGAACCGCTTGGTGGTTCCCAAGAGACAACATCTACGCCAGTTGATCCTTAAGGAAGCTCATGAATCCCCTCTCACCATTCATCCCGGTAGTACGAAAATGTATCAAGACCTACGCCAGAGGTTTTGGTGGACTAGGATGAAGAGAGAAATCGCTCAATACATTGCTAATTGCGATGTTTGTCGTCGTGTTAAAGCAGAGCATCAACGGCCTGATGGCACCCTTCAACCTTTGGCTATTCCTGAGTGGAAATGGGATAAAATCAGTATGGATTTCATCACTGGGTTTCCTAGGACCAAGAGAGGGAATAATGCCATCTTCATCGTGATCGACCATCTTTCCAAAGTAGCCCACTTTCTACCTGTTCGTGAGAGTATCACCCCTAGCCAGCTAGCTGACTTATATATCTCCCGAATAGTGTCTCTTCATGGTGTTCCATTGGAAATTAACTCAGACCGTGGGAGTCTCTTCACCTCTCGATTTTGGGAAAGTTTCCAAAATGCTATGGGAACTCGTCTCTCTTTTAGCACCGCCTTCCATCCTCAATCAAGTGGTCAAGTAGAGCGAGTCAATTCAATTCTGGAAGATATGCTCCGAGCTTCTGTCATCTCGTTCGGAATGGGTTGGGAGAAATGCCTTCCATTCGCGGAGTTTGCTTATAACAATAGTTATCAAACTAGCTTGGGCAAGGCTCCTTTTGAAGTTCTCTATGGACGAAAATGTCGAACGCCTCTTAACTGGTGAGAAACCGGGGAAAGACAACTCTTTGGCCCAGATATGATTCAGGAAGCAGAAGAGTAGGTTCGCGTTATTCGTGAGAAATTGAAAACAGCCCAATCTCATCAAAAGAGCCAATATGATCGTAGACATAAGCTCATGACTTATGAAGTCGGCGAGAAGGCTTACCTTCGGGTTACTCCGTTAAAGGGAACCCATCATTTCGGTATCAAAGGCAAATTGGCTCCTCGTTACATTGGACCCTTTCGCATTCTTGCCAAACGAGGAGAAGTTGCCTACCAATTGGAACTACCTTCACATCTTTCTAGAGTTCACGATGTCTTCCATGTTTCTCAACTCAGGCGTTGCTTCGCGGATCCCATCCGTGGAGTGGACCACGAAACGCTTGATCTACAAGATAACCTCTCATATCGAGAATATCCCGTTCGTATCCTTGATCAAGCCGAGCGTACCACCCGACACCATAATATCAAGTTTCTCAAGGTTCAATGGTCACACCATTCCGAGGAACAGGCCACTTGGGAAAGGGAGGATCGTCTTCGACTCGAGTACCCCACCTTCTTTCCGGAGGATCCTAAATCTCGGGACGAGATTCTTTTGAGTGGGGGTGAGTTGTCACACCCTAGCTAGTTCAAGCATTAGAGTGTGCATCATGTTTAAATTCCTCTTAAATTTGAAATGGGGATGACAAAACCCCCAGAACCCCCCTAGAACAACTAGGGTTTACTAAAAAAATTTCAATGAACCTGAAATGCCCTTCTAAAAAGCCCACCCTTTTTGTTTTGGGTTGAAACCCCTGACAAAAATAGTGCACATTTTTCTAGGACATCTTAAGGTCATTGGACTAATCCTTATAGTATTTCCATTTGGGCATTTAAATGCTATAAAATATTTTAAATGCTCAAATAATCATAAACCAAAATGTTTGCTGTAGGATATATTCTAAGCAGTAGCCATGATTAATTTTATGATTTATGGAAATGCCCTGGCATTTTTAATAAAGCGCTGAAGCTACGGAAATAATAGAATAAATAAAAAAACAGAAAGAAAGAGAGAGAGGAACTTACCTGGCGCAGCCCACCTAACCCACCAGCCGGCCCACCTGGCGGCCTAGCACTGTGCTGGCCCGCGCCAGCCAGCTGCTTCTTCCCCGCCAGGCAGGCAGGGAGGTGACGCCGGCGTGCCCGAGCTCGCCACAGCGCCACCTGCTTGCCGCCCACGCCCCTGGACGCCTGGGCGCCTCCACGTCGCACGCCGAAGCCCCTGGACACGCCATTCCCCCCTGCCTCTCTCCCTTCGCCGTTCCCCACCATGGCCGACGCCCCTGTCTCCGCACCGTCGTCCTCGCGCCGCGCCATCGTGTCCACGAGCTCCGCCGTCGTCGATTACATCGAGTAGGTCGAGCCCCGAGCGCTCGCTCTCCCCGGAGACGCTGCACCGAGCTCGTCCTCAACTCCGGCCACCGGAGATCCCATTCGCCGTCCCCGTCGCATCAGCTCATCCCCGACCTCGCCGACTGCCTCGACGAGACCCCCGTGAGCTCAGCCACCTCCCCACCCTCTCCGTTCTCTCTCTCGAGCCCCGTAGCGACTGCACGTAGATCACCCGCACGCACCGCCGCGGAGCTCATCGCTGACGAGGCTCCGGCCACCCAATGGCCGCGCCACCCTGTCCACTAGTCCTACCGCACTCCCAGGAGCCCAACGCACCAAACCGCGCGCCTCCCCGTGCCCCCTAGCGACTAGTTCAACCTCACCTGAGCTCCGGCCGCCGCCAAACTCATTGCCGGCGACGTTTCCGGCCACCCCAGCTCCGTCTACTGCCACGAATCGACGCGGCTCACTCCCCGCAACACGTAGATGGCCGCCGCCATCCTTTTAGTCGCCGGAGTGCAAATCCCGCGCAGCTCCGCCGCGTCTGGCCTCGCCGGCGTCTAAACGCTGGTGAGTTGACCCTGTTTGACCCCGTGTGGGCCCAGGTTGACCCCCCTGAGTCTATGACAGGTGGGGCCGGCCTTCTAATTAGTTTAGGATTAGTTTAAATAATTTTAATTAGTTTAGTCACTGACATGTGGGCCCAGGCCCCACTGACAGTTAATTAGCACTAACTTATTTCTGTTAATTAGCTGAGACACTGACAGACAGGGCCCACCAGTCAGGTTTGACCTGGCCGTCCCAGTTGACCCGCTGACGTCACACCTATGTCATGATGACGCATTAATTCAACTACTGGAATTATTCTTATATAGGAAATTCCAGAAAATAGCCAAAACTTCTAAAAATCATAGAACATCAATCATAGCTCCAAATCAAACAATTTATATATGAAAAATGATCAGAAAAATTCAATCTATCCATCTGTAATGGTTTTTCATGAATGACAAAACAAGTTAACCTTGTTGTTTAAGCAGAATAAGATAATGCACTAATAAGGCCATGTTAAATGAGCTAACATTTGAATCTTTGATTCAAATGAGTTCATTCCATCCTGTTTTAGCTTGCATTTGGCCAAGACACATTCTTTCTGCCATGTCATGGCATGCATCATATTGTTGCATATTGTCATGTGTTGATTATGTTTTGCTCTGTCTTTTGTGGTAGGTTCTACCTTCGAGGATAACCCCGACTATCCGTCTGAAGGGCAGTACCCTACTACCACTACATCAGGCAAGCAACCCATTGATCATTCCGATACAAACCCATGTTCTCGCTTCTGCTCTTGTTTACCGCATTAAGACAACGCGATTCAAACTGCTGTGTGCTACGGTAGTTGAACCCTTATCCTCTGCATGACCTGTCATTGCCACAGTAACTAGATGAAACCCGCTAGCATGTGTAGGAGTTGATTGAGCCATGTTTGTGTTTCCTACCTTGCTATGCCTGCTATGCTTAGTGTTGTGTCAGGTCTGGTTCATCTGGGTGATGGGCTAGAGTGAAATGCTTATGTCGGTAATGTGAGGGATGTGTTGAATATGAATTGGTAAAGGTATCGATGAGAGGCCATGTAGGAGTACATGGTGGGTTGTTTCATTGAGGCCGTCCCTAAGAACTGAGATCTGTATGTGTGATTTTAAGAATCAGCTACTACCATGCATTGGGATCCTTAATTGACCCTCTCGGCTTCTTAATCACCCTAGTACTCTGTCTAGGAGTTGCAAATAGTTTCTGGTGTTTGTAGGTTATGTGTTGGCGGCCGTGTGTAGCGCTGACCCTAGGGGTGGGCTATGTTGCGGTACATACACCGTGGCCGGGTATGCCGGGCGCCCGTTTGGTGTCTCGGGACCCTGTTCACATCGTTCGGGGCCGTATGTGGAAACCTCGGCCGGACTCCCTGCGGATGGAACCTAGATAGGCGATAAACCTGGACTAGGGACTTAAGTGTTTAGGTAGGCCGTGGCCGACACCCTCGTTGGGCTTCCGCTTGAAGGTTGCCGAGTACATGTCGTGTAAACGGCGGTAAGTGGTGAAAGTGTGTATGAAGAAGTATACCCCTGCAGGGTTAACATCATCTATTCGAATAGCCGCGTCCGCGGTAAAGGACTACTTGGTTGCCTATACAGTTCATAGACAAGTTAATGGTTACTACTAAAAGACTCAAGATAAGTGTGAGTACCGAGGATGGCCCCCTCGTAGGATGACGAGGGAGGATCCCCGGTGGAGTATTGTGTTGGTGAGTATGGACTCGTGTGCGAAAACTATTTTACTAGTGGAGTCTCGTAGGATAGCTTAGCCAAGAGTCAAAGATGGCTTGCTGCAATAACTCCACCACCTTCTTGAGAATGAGCATGTATAGTAGGTTCTGTTGTAAGACTTGCTGAGTACCTTTGTACTCATGTTTGCTTAATTACTGCTTTCAGACGACAACACCGCCCCCTCCGATGGGTTCTACGTAGACCTTGATGTCGACGAGTGACTAGCCACCCAGGTGGTGATCCTGGCCATGGAGGGCCCTATGTAGATAGACAGGCTTCGAGAAGCCTTCTTGCTTTCAAGTGTCTGTACTCAGACTATTTGCTTCCGCATGTGCTTGTATGCTTGTATGACTTGAGTGTCGGGTCATGTGACCCTACCTGTATGAACATGTTATGTATGGCTCTCTAGAGCCTCTAAATAAAGTACTTGAGTTGTAGAGTTTTGTTGTGATGCCATGTTGTATTTACTCATATCGGGCATATTGTGTGTATGATTGAAATGCTTGGTATGAGTGGGATCCGACAATCTAGTTGTTTATCCTTGGCAGCCTTTCTTATGGGGAAATGTAGTCTAGTGTTACTTGAGCCATAGTAGTCCGCTACAGCCCGGTTCGCCGGAGTCCTGCTAGCCCAGCACTACTGCTGAGGACAGTTGACTGGCCGGCATGTGTTTCACTTCGTTCCTATGTCTGTCCCTTCGGGGATATGTCACGCGGTGACATCCGGAGTCCTGCCTAGCCTGCTACAGCCCGGGTTCCCCGGAGTCGTGTTAGCCCAGTGCTACAGCCCGGATTCACTCGCTGATGACCGACATGCTCGATGTGATTCATGTATGCCTGTCTCCATAGGTCTGTGCCGCTTTGGGTTCACGACTAGCCATGTCGGCCTGCGTTCTCTGTCATATGGATGCTAGCGACACTATCATATACGTGAGCCAAAAGGCGCAAACGGTCCCGAGCCATGGTAAGGCGACACCCGTGGGATACCGTGTGTGAGGCCGCAATGTGATATGAGGTGTTACCGGCTAGATCGATGTGACTTGGAATCGGGGTCCTGACATCTCGTCACTCGGGTTGACCTTCTTGACCGACCGACATGTGAAAATGTGCTTGAAAAGACCCCAGTGTGGCCTACAACCTAAGAAGTTCTCGCACATGGACACATAGGCAGCGAGATATACGATGGTGTTGGGAGTGAAGTGGTGGAGTTGTGCTCCAAAGAAGTTCAGGAATCCCAGGAAAAAAGGATGGGGAGGCAAAGAAAATCCATGGTCAACATGGGTGGCGAGGAGAACGCACTCACCCTCTCGCGGATGTGGTTCGGTCTCTCCTTCTGAGAGCTGCACCGATTCGTGAGGGATCAGTCCCCCCTCGACCATATTGTTGATGTCATCTTGACTAATCGCTGACCGGATCCAGTCGCCCTAGATCCAGCCGTGCGGCAGGCCAGACCTTGGCGAAGATCCGCCCTGGCTGGACCTCTTCCCCTTCACCTTCGCCGTCGCCTTCTTCGCACGCTCTGGAGCCACCGTCTTCTCCTTCCCCATGTCTGAGGGAGAAACTAGAACAGAGCAGCGACGCCAGGAGCAGAGGTGGATGTGGCGGAGAGGGCGGGGGAGAAAGAAGGATAATGGGAACACACTGTGCAAAAAACCCCAATCCGACACATTATATGAGGCCACTTCCGTGTGGCTGGCCTGTGGGTCCGGACGATCCTATCAAATCCCGCAACAGTCGTGTGTGAGATACATGGCGAAAAAGGTGGAACGGTGATCGAGGAGGCCTTGCCTAATCCTGTTCGATTACTGCGGCCTCCTCCATCCCGCGCGCTTCCCCAAAATACGAATCCCACGATATCCGCGAGCAGCAGGGCAACCTGTCAGACAGAAGATTTTTTCCATACCAGTACTCAAAGCATCGCAGCAAAAGTTCACTCGAAAAAATCAAGAATGGATCAAGGCGACTGAAAAAGAAGTTGAATTCATGATGATTGTTCATTTGGTCCCAATAAGATGCTTCCGAAGCGCGAAAATTGAATTGGAGGTATTCTCAACTCCTTCTCCACTCAAGCCCTGAACCATTCGGGGGCTAATGATGAAGCTATGTACCTAGGGTAGGGTCATAGGCCTGTCCTAGACACCCTCCCCTAGGATATCATCTTAAAGCCAGAAGCATTCAAGGGATATCATAATCCACTCAACTACAAGTCGTTCCACTCGGAAGATTCAAGGTCACTCGACCGCAACAATTGTCACTCGACAGACAGAAGACCTAAAGTCACTCTGCGTGGCAACGGACAGACGTTTACTTCATAGACTTAATAGGCATTTATGTCCTTTAATTACTAGCGTTACCAGTAACGCCTCCTTCTTAATGTACTTTAAACCCTTGGCAACATGGGCTGGCCGGGGTCCCGGCGCACTCTATATAAGCCACCCCACTCCACTGGCACAAGGGTTCACATCCCCTATAAACACACACATACATAATCCAGTCGACCGCCTCCGGGCGCCAAGACATAGGCCTGTTACTTCCTCCGCAAAGGGCCTGAACTCGTAAAACTTGTGTGTACAACTTCGCCATAGCTAGGACCTGGCCTCCTCATACCTACCCCCCATTCAACTGTCAGTCTTGGATCCATGACAGGTCCCGAACTGCGCGTCTTAGGATCGAAGGTAACAGGAGATAGGGACATGATGTTTACCCAGGTTCGGCCCCTCTTAATGGAGGTAATATCCTACGTCCTGCTTGATTGACTTTGATGAGTATAGGGGTTACAAGAGTTGATCTACCTCGAGATCGTAATGGATAAACCCTAGATGTCTAGCATGTATGATTATGATTATCTCTACGGACTAAACCTTCCGGTTTATATAGACACCGAAGGGGCCAAGGGTTGTATAGAGTCAGTTTACAGAGAAAGGAATCTTCATCCGAACGCCAAGCTTGCCATCCATCGAAAGGAGAGTCCCATCCGGAGACGGGGGAAAGTCTTCTATCTGGTATCTTCGCGGCCCATTAGTCCGGCCCATGTCGCACAGCCCGGACGCCCGAGGACCCCCTAATCCAGGACTCCCTCAGTAGCCCCTGAACTAGGTTTCAATGACGATGTATCCGGTGCGCAGATTGTCTTTGACATTGCAAGGAGGGTTCGTCCTCCGAATATTTTTAAAGTAGTCGATCAACAAGAACTATGTCCGGATCTGTTTAACAGGTTAACCCTCCAACCATAAAGGCATAATACTTAAAATAAGATATATCCATCAACAGCTTTTTCCGGCAAGACGTCACGCTTAGCCCTGCTATCATTTTAAACCGTTTTTGGTCCTCCCGCCTCGCGTTTCAACACGCAACTCTCATCGACACATCTTGTCAAAATAGAGATCGTGTCCCCTTATCACGGGATCCTCATCAATACGAGTTTTGGTAATCTAATCATGATGTTCGCACGACCCCTTGGGAACAGGCAAGTTTTACGGCTCGAGGGAGGGGGATGCTTGATATTCGTAGTCCATATAAGTGGATAAAATTAAACTCTTCCGTCCCATGGCTCATTCTCTCTCTGCCTCCCCATCCTCGAGCTCCAGCGCCCAAGTTCCAAGCTTTTCTCCCCGTCACGGAGGAGGACATCAAGGAGCTGCGGGAGGCGCGGTATCTAACCACGGAAATCAAGCACATGCTTCCCGATCCGGCATAGTTCATCCCCACTCCAGGGCCCGGCGAGAGGGTGGTGTTCATCCCCCACTTCCTCCGAGGACTCGGATTCTCTCTCCACTCCTTTGTAGGGGTCTCATGTTCTACTACGGGCTGGATTTTCACGACCTGGCCCCAAATTCATTCCTCCACATCTCAGCGTTCATCGTCGTGTGTGAAGCCTTCCTCCGCGTCCCTCCACACTTTGTCTTATGGCTCAAGATTTTCAACGTGGAGCCGAAGGTGGTTGATGGGAAACACGCGGACTACGCTGGCGCCATGGTGAGCAAGCTCCCCAAGGTCGACTGGTCAAAGGGATTCTTTGTCGACACCGTCAAGATATGGCAACATGAATGGTTCTATATCACAAAACCCCATGGCCCTAAGTGGGCAGCCGCTCCAGCCTTCAGATCTGGACCCCCGCTGAGGCTCACATCCTGAACCAACAAGGGTCCGGACTAGGGGTCGGTCAATGAGGTGCTGCTACTGCAGGAACACGTCCAAGGCATGATAGTGAAGGACACTACCCTCGCTGACGTGATCCAAGTGATGGTAATCCGCCGAGTACTTCCCTGCCAGCGGCGGCCCCTCAAGATGTGGCAGTTCAATCTGGAAGGGTCACGGACCCTACAACGGTTCTATGGCACAACGCATAAGGGGATCTGGAAGCTGCTTTTTAAGAGGCGAAAATCATGGCCAAAGTCAGCGAATGACACTGGCCTCGACTGCAACCATCCGGCCTCCGAGTAAAATTCTAAAACCTCCAAACACCCATTGGTTCGTCCATCCAAAGGAGAAGTATTGAGTAGTCCATTCCCAAACAGGTCTGGATCAAGAAGGCAGAGCAGATCAGGTGTCCTGCTCCGCTCCCCGAAAACCCACCCGACCCTCTACTAATGAGGATGCTGGTCCCGGCGCCATACCAGGCGTCGGTAAAGAAGGGCAAGAAGAAGAAGAAGAAAGAGGAGGGCACTTCGGACGCAGTGTCCGAAGAAGCTGATACCCAGTCCTCTCATGAGGGCGACGACGACGAGGAGGAGGAGGAGGAAGAAGAAGATCATCCCCGCAAGGGCAAGAATAGGGCGGCCTCCGAAGACCTGGAGGCCGAAGCGTCCAAGAGGGACAAGATTACCCTCTCTGATGACATGAAGTCAGACACCGAGGCCACCCCGAAGCACCGTTGCCGGACCAAGCCCCAAGCCGACTCGTAAGTAGTCCGGGATTTTTCACATAGATACAATATCCATGAATTGTGATGATAACTCTAAGTTCTATTTTTAGTCCAGCCCACGATCTCCCCAGCTATCCTCATCCTCGGGGGAACTGCCACCGGAGATGATGGAGAGCGAGTCGCCTCCATTTGCTTCCCCGCCGTCTTGGGCGGATGATGCCGAGCAGTCGTCCCATAGGCCCTCCCCGAGCCTTGAAGAGATGTGGGGGGGCAACTTAATGGCGCCGGAGGGCAAGACCTCGACTGCCGAAGGACTGGGGGGTACGACCCCCTCAGAGACCGGCGACGGGAACCCCGGTCAATCCGACCCCCAGCCGCATACTACTCCGGAGACCCACATGGCTCCGGAGTCTAGTGGGCGACCCCTTGTAGAGGGATAAACTCAAGCAATATGGTATAAACCCCGTCTTTTTATCCTCGATGGCAAAAATACAATACGTGCCTTGCTACCCCTGCTGCCACTGGGAAAGGACACCGCAAGATTTAACCCAAAGCTAAGCACTTCTCCCATTGCAAGAAAGATCAATCTAGTAGGCCAAACCAAACTGATAATTCGAAGAGACTTGCAAAGATAATTAAATCATACATATAAGAATTCAGAGAAGAACCAAATATTGTTCATAGATAATCTTGATCATAAACCCATAATTCATCGGATCTCGACAAACAAACTGCAAAAGGAATTACATCGAACAGATCTCCAAGAGAATCAAGGAGAACTTTGTATTGAGATCCAAAGAGAGAGAAGAAGCCATCTAGATAATAACTATGGACCCGAAGGTCTGTGGTAAACTACTCACACATCATCGGAGAGGCTATGGTGTTGATGTAGAAGCCCTCCGTGATCGATTCCCCCTCCGGTGGAGCTCCGGAAAAGGCCCCAAGATGGGATCTCACGGGTACAGAAGGTTGCGGCGGTGGAAATAGGGTTTCGTGGTGCTCCTGGATGTTTTCAGGGTATATGGATATATATAGGAGGAAGAAGTAGGTCGGTGGAGCTGCGAGGGGCCCACAAGGGTGGGGGGGCGCGCCTCCCTGCCTCGTGGCCTCCTCACTTCTTATTTGACATCCACTCCAAGTCCCCTGGATCACGTTTGTTCCAAAAATAACTCTCCCGAAGGTTTCATTCCGTTTGGATTCCGTTTGATATTCTTTTTCTGCGAAACACTGAAATAGGCAAAAAAAATAGCAATTTGCATTGGGCCTTGGGTTAGTAGGTTAGTCCCAAAAATAATATAAAAGTGCTTAGTAAAGCCCATTAAACATCCAAAACAGATAATATAATAGCATGGAATAATCAAAAATTATAGATACATTGGAGACGTATCAAGCATCCCCAAGCTTAATTCATGCTCGTCCTCGAGTAGGTAAATGATAAAAACAGGATTATTGATGTGGAATGCCACCTAGCATAATTCTCAATGTAATTTTCTTTATTGTGGCACGAATGTTCAGATCGAAAGATTCAAGATAAAAGTTTAATATTGGCATAAAAATAATAATACTTCAAGCATACTAACAAAGCAATCATGTCTTCTCAAAATAACATGGCCAAAGGGAATTATCCCTACAAAATCATATAGTCTGGATAAGCTCTATCTTCATCACACAAAATATTAAATCATCCACAACCCTGATGACAAGCCAAGCAATTGTTTCATACTTTTGACGTTCTCAAACTTTTTCAACTTTCACGCAATACATGAGCATGAGCCATGGACATAGCACTATAGGTGGAATAGAATGGTGGTTGTGGAGAAGACAAAAAGGAGAAGATAATTTCACATCAACTAGGCGTATCAACGGGCTATGGGGATGCCCATCAATAGATATCAATGTGAGTGAGTAGGGATTGCCATGCAATGGATGCACTAGAGCTATAATTATATGAAAGCTCAACGAAAGAAACTAAGTGGGTGTGCATCCAACTTGCTTGCTCACGAAGACCTAGGGCATTTTGAGGAAGCCCATCATTGGAATATACAGGCCAAGTTCTATAATGTAAAATTTCCACTAGTATATGAAAGTGACAACATAGGAGACTCTCTATCATGAAGATCACGGTGCTACTTTGAAGCACAAGTGTGGTAAAAAGATAGTAACATTGTCCCTTCTCTATTTTTCTCTCATTTCTGGGGCCTTTTTCTCCTTTTTTATGGCCTATTTTTTCTCCCTTTTTTTATTTTTCGTTTGAAGTCTGAACCCTACTTGTGCGGGAATCATAGTCTCCATCATCCTTTCCTCACTTGGGACAATGCTCTAATAATGATGATCATCACACTTCTATTTACTTACAACTCAAGAATTACAACTCGATACTTAGAACAAAATATGACTCTATGTGAATGCCTCTGGCGGTGTACCGGGATGTGCAATTAATCAAACGTGACATGTATGAAAGAATTATGAACAGTGGCTTTGCCACAAATACAATGTCAACTACATGATCATGCATGGCAATATGACAATGATGAAGTGTGTCATAACAAACGGAACGGTGGTAAGTTGCATGGCAATATATCTTGGAATGGCTATGGAAATGCCATAATCGGTAGGTATGGTGGCTGTTTTGAGGAAGGTATAAGGTGGGTGTATGATACCGGCGAAAGGTGCGCGGTATTAGAGAGGCTAGCAATGGTGGAAGGGTAAGATTGCGTATAATCCATGGACTCAACATTAGTCATAAAGAACTCACATACTTATTGTAAAAATCTATTAGTTATCGAAATGAAGTACTACGCGCATGCTCCTAGGGGGATAGATTGGTAGGAAAATACCATCGCTCATCCCCGACCGCCACTCATAAGGAAAACAATCAATAAATAAATCATGCTCCGACTTCATCACATAACAGTTCACCATACGTGCATGCTACGGGAATCACAAACTTCAACACAAGTATCTCTCAAATTCACAACTACTAAACTAGCATGACTCTAATATCACCATCTTCATATCCCAAAACAATTATAAAGAATCAAACTTCTCATAGTATTCAATGCACTTTTATGAAAGTTTTTATTATACCCATCTTGGATGCCTATCATATTAGGACTAATTTTTAACCAAAGAAAATTACCATGCTGTTATAAAGGAATCTCAAAATGATATAAGTGAAGCATGAGAGATCAATAATTTCTATAAAATAAAACCACCACCGTGCTCTAAAAGATATAAGTGAAGCACTGTAGCAAAACTCCTAAAAGGTATAAGTGAAGCACATAGAGTATTCTAATAAATTCCGATTCATGTGTGTCTCTCCTAAAAGGTGTGTCCAGCAAGGATAATTGTGGTAAACTAAAAATCATAGACTCAAATCATACACGACGCTCCAAGCAAAACACATATCATGTGGTGAATAAAAATATAGCCTCAATTA
Organism: Triticum urartu; assembly: GCF_003073215.2. Classification (NCBI taxonomy): domain Eukaryota; kingdom Viridiplantae; phylum Streptophyta; class Magnoliopsida; order Poales; family Poaceae; genus Triticum; species Triticum urartu. The sequence continues at coordinate 548,798,197 of NC_053026.1, forward strand.
AAGTTACCGATAGACGAAGACGAAAGAGGGGATGCCTTCCTGGGCATCCCCAAGCTTAGGCTTTTGGTTGTCCTTGAATTTTAACTTGGGGTGCCTTGGGAATACCCAAGCTTAGGCTCTTGCCACTCCTTATTCCAAAATCCATCAAATCTTTACCCAAAACTTGAAAACATCACAACACAAAACTTGACAGAAAATCTCATGAGCTCCGTTAGTATAAGAAAACAAACCACCACTTAAAGGTACTATAATTAACTCATTTATTTATATTGGTGTTAAACCTACTGTATTACAACTTCTCTATGGTTCATACCCTCCGATACTAGCCATAGATTCATCAAAATAAGCAAACAACACACACAAAACAGAATTTGTCAAAAACAGAACTGTCTGTAGTAATATGTATCAAACGTATACTTCTGGAACCCCAAAAATTCTTAAATAAATTAATGGACGTGAGGAATTATCTATTAATCATATGCAAAAAGAATCAACTAAATATCACTCTCCAATAAAAAAATAGCAGCCAATCTCGTGAGCGCTAAAGTTTCTGTTTTTTACAGCAAGATCGCAAAGACTTTCCCCAAGTCTTCCCAAAGGTTCTACTTGGCACAAACACTAATTAAAACACAAAAAACACAAGCATAACAGAGGCTAGATGCAAAATTTATTACTAAATAGGAACAAAAAGCAAGGAACAAAAATAAAATTGGGTTGCCTCCTAATAAGCGCTATCGTTTAATGGCCCTAGCTAGGCATAAAAGCAAGAATAGATCTAGGTATTGTCATCTTTGGTATGCAATTCTTCAATCAAACACTTATAACTATTAGGAGTTTCCATCTTTTTGTTAATGATCAAACTCCTAGTCAAGAAATCAAGAAATTCATTTGTAGCAAAAGGTTTCTTAATGATAGCAAAAAAGTTGGGATGAACACTTATGGATTTGAGATCCACATTTTCCTTACTAGAAGATTCGCCCTTATTTTTAGGAACATACATCAATTTGGCAACTTTAGCAATAGGAGGATTTGGAGTATTTCTCACGGAAGAAAAGGCAGATCCTAAGTTGGTAATAATATCCTCAAGTTTATCAATTCTTGTGGAATCTTGATCTATCTTTTCATTAACTATGGGTTCTTTTTCTTCAAAACATTTCAGAGTAACTCCTACCTTAGATCCATATTGGGTAATCTGGTTGTGTATCTTTTTATCCAAATTTTCAATCAACTCTATAGTGGCAACTTTATTTTCAATAATTTCAAGCCTTTGCATCACATGTTCCAAAGTTAGAATAGTTCCATTAACCAAAAGAGGTGGTGAGCCAAACAAATCTAACATAGCATTATAAGAATCAAAAGTATGGCTGCCCAAGAAGTTCCCTCAGGTAATGGTATCAAGAATATATCTGTTCCAAGGAGTGATGCCTACATAAAAAATGCGCTTCTGATTGTATAGCTCTCCTGATTCATGCAGATGAACCTGTCTCCTAATCGTGGGCTGCGCTTCTGATTGCTGCCCCCTAGTACTTCTCTGTGATTGTTCACAATTTCGCTCCAGTCTTTCACTATTAAGCATTCCTCGGTTGTAGAAATCCTGAATGCACTCATGTGCAATGTAGGATGTCTTGGCCGTAAGCTAACCATTGACATGCGACCTTTAGTACCGATCCACTGAGGCACAACTGTCATTGAGAGTCCCTGTTGAAGAACATCGTATAGTAACATACTTAGCAATGAAGTTTAGGTTGAAAAATAATGTATGCAAAAGATGCATTAAGGACAAATAGTAAAAATCTTACCATCTTTCCTAAATAGATGTGACCGTAGTTCAATACGATCACTATTGGTCGCATGTTTTGAGTACTAAGATTTTTTAGTCCAGGAAAATAATTTCTCTTGACAACATCAAGATCCTGAAGCCATGAAACATAATGACTTATCTCCTCGTAGTTTAGTTCAGCCCCGGGATAGTGGACGGTCATGTCTACCAACGCCGGACATGTTTGCTTGAATGGAAATAAGCTGTCAATAGAAATTAGTTGTCAACTATTTTTGAATAAACAATATCGAAGACATAAATATGATTGAGAAACTCGCGTAATGGTAGAACTGGAGGCGTCTGCACATCGACCCAAATGTCTCTATTACCTTCAATATCATCTTCCGGACGAATATCAAAGGTGATAAACATATCAGACTCAAATGCATAAGCCTTGCATAGTGCTTGCCAAGTTTTGCATTCAAAATAGGTGTAGGTGTCTGCATTGTATAATTTGACGTCGAAGGTATAACCATGCTCGGTCTTCAAGTAAACTCTGTTTACCTCCATAGTTTTGTTAGGACTGAAACCTATCTTATCCAAGACAAAAATTCTTGCATGGCAGGGGATATGCTAGTAGAATAGTGAAAAATTTAAATTATAAGTTGAAGCAAATGAAGCATAAGTCATGCTTAATTACAAAAAAAATACTTGTCGTTGTGACTTACTGTATCCATTTCAAAGGTCTCATCCAGCTTGATGCTGAAGCGCCTATCATCAACTAGGAAATTTCTGTCACACAGACCGCGCTCGTCTTCGCAGTATTCGCACATAATGAAATCGTTTTTGAGGGAGTCCTAGATTAGGGGGTCTCCGGACAGCCGGACTATACCCTTCGGCCGGACTGTTGGACTATGAAGATACAAGATTGAAGACTTCATCCTGTGTCCGGATGGGACTCTCCTTGGCGTGGAAGGCAGACTAGGCAATACGGATATGTAGATCTCCTCCCTTGTTACCGTCCTTGTGTAACCCTAACCCCCTTCGGTGTCTATCTAAACCAGAGGGTTTAGTCCGTAGGACAACATACAATCATACCATAGGCTAGCTTCTAGGTTTAGCCTCTACGATCTCGTGGTAGATCAAATCTTGTAATACTCATATCATCAAGAACAATCAAACAGGACGTAGGGTATTACCTCCATCAAGAGGGCCCGAACCTGGGTGAACATCTTGTCTCCTGCCTCCTGTTACCATCCGCCTTAGACGCATAGTTCGGGACCCCTACCCGAGATCCGCCGGTTTTGACACCGACATTGGTGCTTTCATTGAGAGTTCCACTGTGTCGTCACCATAAGGCTTGATGGCTCCTTCGATCATCCGTAGAGATGCGGTCCAGGGTGAGGTTTTCCTCCCCGGACAGATCTTTGTATTCGGCGGCTTCGCACTGCAGGCCAATTCACTTAGCCATCTGGAGCAGATCGAGAACTACGCCCCTGGCCATCAGGTTAGATTCGGAAACTTGAACTACACTGCCGACATCCGCGGAGACTTGATCTTCGACGGATTTGAGGCTGTGTCGGGTGCGCCGCACAGTCACAACGAGCATGACATAACTCTACCGTCAGACAGTATTCGGGAGATCGCATCTGCAACTACTCCGGCCGTCAACCCGGAGCAAATCGCGCCATCCGAGAGCGGAGGGATAGACCCCGCCACGGAGGCCGCGCTCTCAGCGGCAATAGAGCCGAATGCTGACTTCACCCCTTACGAGAGTCGTGTCACTGAACCACTGGATTCATCCCCGGCCACGGACTCGGAGCCGCTTACTTCCGTGTCCGTCGAACCCGACTGGGTGCCAATCATGGAGTTCACCTCCGTGGATATCTTTTAGCACTCACCTTACGGCGATGTGCTAAATTCATTAAGGTCTCTCTCCCTGTTAGAAGAACCTTGGCCAAATTATGTCCGGCTAGAATTGGATGCGGACGACGAAGAAATTCGCTGCCCACCCACCACCCACTTAGTAGCCACTGTCGACGATTTAACCGACATGCTCGACTTTGACTCTGAAGACTTCGACGGTATGGACGACGATGTAGGAGACAAATAGGAACCACCGCCCACAGGGCGCTGGACCGCCACCTCAGCATATGATATATACATGGTGGACACCCCCAAAGAAGGAAATGGCGATGAGATAGCGGAGGATGACTGTCGGTGTCAAAATCGGCAGATCTCGGGTAGGGGGTCCCGAACTGTGCGTCTAAGGGGGATGGTAACAAGACGCAGGGGACACGATGTTTTACCCAGGTTCGGGCCCTCTTGATGGAGGTAAAACCCTACGTCCTGCTTGATTTATTCTTGATGATATGAGTATTACAAGAGTTGATCTACCACGAGATCGGAGAGGCTATACCCTAGAAGCTAGCTTATGGTATGATTGTATGTTGTCCTACGGACCAAAACCCTCCGGTTTATATAGACACCGGAGGGGGGCTTGGGTTACACAAGGTCGGTTACAAAGGAGGAGATATACATATTCGTATTGCCTAGCTTGCCTTCCACGCCAAGTAGAGTCCCATCCGGACACGGGACGAAGTCTTCAATCTTGTATCTTCATAGTCCAACAGTCCAGCCAAAGGATATAGTCCGACTGTCCGGAGACCACCTAATCCAGGACTCCCTCAGTAGCCCCCGAACCAGGCTTCAATGACGATGAGTCCAGCACGCAGTGTTGTCTTCGGCATTGCAAGGCGGGTTCCTCCTCTGAATACACCATAGAAGAGTTTGAATACAAGGATAGTGTCCGACCCTGCAAAATAAGTTCCACATACCACCGTAGAGAGAATAATATTTCCACAAATCTAATCTGCTGACACGTTTTGGCAACATGACATCATGCCATGGCCCGGTGATTATTCGAACCGTTTTTGTTCAACCATCCCCACACATAACGCGAGGCGGTTTCTTGACACGTCTTGTCAAAGCAGAGATCGTGTCCCCCTTATTACGGGATTCTCATCAATACGGACGTGGGTAACCCAACCGTGCCTAGGACTCCTAGAATTTAGGCAAGTCCCAAATGGCCACGAGGAGGACGCTTGATATTCACCCTCTTCATAAAGGGACAAGGCTTTTACTTTTTTCCCTCCCGTGCTCAATCGAATCCTTCCCCCGCCTCGAGTTCTAACACCCAAAGCCCAGTTCAGGTGCTTCGAACCTTCAATCATGTTCGAATCCAGCCTTCAGGGCCGGTGGATGCCCTCCTCTATCACGGAAGAGGACATCAATAAGTTGAGGGAGGCCAGATACCTGACCGCCGAAGTTTCGCATCGGCTGCCTGCCCGAGGGCAGGTCGTCCCTACTCCTGAACCCAATGAAGACGTCGTGTTCATCTCCCACTTCCTCCGAGTACTAGGCCTCACTCTGGATCCCTTCGTTAGGGGTCTGATGTTCTATTACGGGCTAGATTTTCACGATCTGGCCCCAAATTCCCTTCTTCACATCTCGACATTTATTGTCGTATGTGAGGCCTTCCTACGCATTACCCCTCACTTCGGCCTGTGGCTCAAGACCTTTGATGTGAAGCCGAAGATGGTCAAGGGGTAGCACGCAGCGTGCGGAGGCGCATTAATAAGAAAGATCGCTGGAGCTCCATGGCCAAAGGGTTCCTTTCCAGAGGTGTCCGGATTATGGCAACGGGAGTGGTTTTACATCACAGCTCCCAGAAGTGCCAAGTGGGTAGCTTCCCCCACCTTTCGCTCGGGCCCTCCACCACAACTGATGTCATGGATCAGCAAAGGGCTGAGCTGGGGTCCAGCCAAGGATGTGCCCATACTACAGAGCCGCATCCGAGATCTCTTCGAGGAAGATTTTAGTTTGGTTATGGTAGTGCAAGTCATGTTGGTTCGTTGAGTCCAGCCTTGCAAATGACGTCCCCTCCGTATGTGGGAATTCAACCCGAAAGGACCGTGCACTATTCAAAACTTCCTCGTCCTGACGCACGAGGAGCTGTACAAATCGTTCTTCAGACCCCAAGTAGAGTGTCCGGACACCACCGAGGACGTGGGCCTGAGCATCAACCGCACCGCGGCCCAAGTAAGTAATCCCACGGCCGAACACACCGTCTTTTTATTTATCATGACATCATTCTGAAGAGTCGCTCTTTGACCAGGACTGGATAACAAAGGCGAAGATGATCCGGTGTTCGGCCCCCTTCCTGAAGGCTTGGACAATCCGGTGCTGGAAAAGATGCTCGAGCCAGCACCCTGCCCGGTGCCCTCAAAGGAAGATGAAGGGGGAATAAAGAGGGCGAAAGCGGGCCTCCACCGCTAACTATTCCAACCGAGGGAACGAGCGCCCCGTGAGGGAGGATTACCCGGGGGAGGAATCCGACATTCTCGCGCCCCGGGGAGGGAAGAGGGCTGCTTCTGAAGATCCGGAAACCAAGATTTCCACGCGGGAGAAGAAATCTCTACTGGAGGGTCCTGCCTCGGAGGGCGCTCTGGCCGCACAAAGTCCGCGCAGAGATCAGCCCTCTAAGGAGCTGTAAGTAATCAAAAAGTACTTAAAATACATACTAACTTACCTCTGAGGAAAATAACCGAAGCATTTATCCTGTAGTTCGGATCTGAGCCCTTCTCAGCAGAGCTCGTCTTCGGGGGATCTTCTTCCGGAGATGATGGAGAGCGAAACGCCTCCCCTGGACTCCCCTTCTCGAGAAGCAGGCGACCTTGAAGTGTCGTCAGGGCGGGTTTCTCCTGATTTGGCAAGGCCAGAAGGTGATTCAACGGCCACCCGAAGTCCTCAGTATCCGGCTCTTGAAGAGAGTAATTAAGAAAGTCCGGCACCATCTGGTATGTGGTCGGACGTACTGAAGGGTCTGCTAGAGCGAGCGACTGTCTCAGAAGAGCACCGTATATTGAAGGATTTCGTCCGCCGAAAGCGGGTTGCATGAAGCCTTTATGAGTCTACAGACGAGCTTTGAGGTACGTGAAATGATATACATTTATGATAGTACCACACATTTTTAAGTGTGCCCTTTGTAGATAGTAGCCCCTGAGACTCTGGTTGTCGTCGAGAATGGCGGCAAACAGAGGATTGTAGTCCCAGGTAATAACCAGACCGCCTTTATGTGCATGTGGCTGAAGCTCCGGTGGCTAGCCAGACTGATGGGGTTGCCGAACTAAAGCGGCAACTGGATGCGGCGGATGCCGACATCGAGCTTGTTAACAAGCGGCTTGATGAGGCACAGGGTAGGTGATTTTTTAGTTGAATGTCACATAGTAAGAGCGGCGTGATGCTAGTATCTTTAATATGTTGTGACTGCAGATGGAGCTGCCACCGTGGAGGCCCTGCAGGCGGAGCTTGCCCGAGCCAAGGAGCAAGCGAGAAGTAGTAATGCGACCGCTTTGAAGGCAGCCGAAGAGTTCAGAGCCGAGAAGGCCATGCATAGCGAGAGCAAAGAGAAAATTGCCAAGATGGCTGCAAAGCTAAAAGATACTGTCGACCGCTGCCAGCTTCTTGAAGAAGAAAACCAGGCGAAGGCGACGGACCTGGAAGAGGCCACGATGGCGACCAAGGACACCCGCTCTGCGATGAGAGCGAAGAAGGAGGAACTTCGTGAAGCCGGGGATATTGTGGCTGGGAAGCCCTTTATGCTGTGGAGGAAGTTTGGGGATCCTCGGTATGCCCCTCTGGATCGGCTGTGGAGTTCGGCAGACGCATATATGGACTTGGCGGCGAGTGTTGTTGATGCGGCCGAATACTTCCGAGATCAAACAGAGCATGAAGTGGACAAGCTATTCTGGTCGCAAATTAACATTCCAGAGCGTCCGCTTCCCTTGACCGATTAGCTTGCCGAATGGGCCTAGCTGAATAGATTTTCCGGACTCTCCATGAGGTCTGTTGTGGATCATCTGTGGCCGGAAAGGCCAAAGCCGAACAGGTATTTTAGCTTGGTGTAGCAGTTCCTTGCTACGGTGCCACACATTAATGTGATGAAGAGGTCGACGTGCATAGAAGGCTCACCGATGGCCCTTGCCCGTGTCAAAAGATACTGGGCGGAGATGGATGCCACCACTGTCGCGGCGCAGGGTTTGGCCATAGGCCGAGTGGCTGCCGAGCACTATTTTGAAGAAGTTCTTGAAGGCGCTCGTTCAATAGAGGCCCAGTTCTCGAAGAATGTCATGTTTGAGTGACATGTATTCCCATTGTAAAAACAATGTTTTATGAAATTTATCAAGGTTGTATTTATACTTTTTCCCAAAAGTATTCTGATGCCTCATGTGCGGCCATTTATGTATACATGTATATAACCTGAAAGATTGCAGTCGTCGGCTTCAGCCCCCACGCATACAATGTGGGGGTGTTCGCAGAAGACGCATGTTCACACTTAATCCAACGTCTTGGTCCTATTAAGGAGGTGATAGCGCAGCGAACTAGGCAACCGGACTATAATGCTTTAACACTTTCACTTAGCCAGAGGAGTTTGACAGTGGGGCTACTATATAGCCCCTGGTGGCTCCGCACTCACCCGAATTCGGGGTGCGTACATGCCTGGCTGGGAAATGGCCCTTCGTTAAGGTGGAGGAATCCCGAAGATTCCAATAGGTTATCGAGTGGTTGACCAGTCTCACGCTATATGATGACAGTCAGTTTTCGGCTTTCTCTACTGAGGTGCTCGTCCGGATGAATCAGGGCACAATTGCAGTAGTTCTCCTGGTGCCGCCTTAGCCGATAGAGCGGAACGTAAGGCAGCAAAACACAGGAGCCAGGCAAACACAAAGACATGATTCGGAGCTGATGCATATAAGGCCAAACTCACGACGCTGAACACTCCCTAAGGTATTTGGTCTTTATGGTGTAAACCGGGCCTAAACAGTGCCCTTTGTAATAAGCCCCTGGTGTCCAGGTATGTGCATGATTCTAACGTGGCCACATGCCAAGACGTCAGCATCCTTCTCAATTGTACTGAGAATTCGAGGGATGTGTATCAACAAGAGATAGTAAAAAAGGTTTACGCAGGGTCTTAATCTAAAAAGAATCCTTGGAACGGGTCCCTACTGCACGTCTGTGCCCGTGTCTCCGTTGTGCCGTATCCTGGACGGGTGTAGCACGATGGTCATCTGTATTAATTACGTATAACTGCGCCGGACTCGTCTAACCGCGTTCGTGGTCTTAACGACCTGTCAAATGCTTTAGCTGGTGAGGCCGTTTAGTGTGCGGCTGCCAAGGCGGCCGCACTGTCTTCGGCGCGCAAGGAGCACTCAATATTTCCAGTTACTATAATGATGCCGCGTGGACCGGGCATCTTAAGTGTGAGGGAAGCGTAATGCGGTATTGCGTTAAAGCGAGCTAAAGCTTCGCGTCCGAGTAGTGCTTGATAGCCACTTTGGAATGAAGCAATGTGGAAGGTTAAATTTTCGTTGCGGAAGTTATCGGGGAAGCCGAATATAACCTCTAGTAGCAGGGAGCCCGTGCAATGAGCCTCTGGGCCTGGCGTTACTCCTTTAAAGGTAGCATTGCTGCGGCAAATTTTTGTTGGGTCTATCCCCGTTTTGTGGACTGTGTCCTGATATATCAGGTTTAAACTGTTGCCGCCGTCCATCAGAACTCATGTGAAGTGGTATCCGTCAATTATTGGATCTAATACCAAGGCAGCCCATCCTGCATGCCGGATACTTGTCGAGTAATCCCGATGGTCGAAGGTGATCGGTTGAGACGACCAGTGGCAGAACTCCGCGGTGATAGGCCCTGGGGCATATTTCTCTAAGAGTGCCGCTTTATTTCTCCCCTTTATCACGTGTAACACATTTACTGTTTTGACTTCTGGTGGGAATTTCTTCTGTTCCCCAGTGCTTTTCTTGCGAGGCTCGTCCTCGTCTTCGCTTGGTGTATCCTGCCCCTCGTGTTCGGCGTTGAGCTTGCCGGACTGCTTGAAGACTAAACATTCTCTGTGGGTATGATTTGCAGGTTTACTAGGGGTGCTACGGATCTGACATATTTGGTCTAGAATTTTGTTTAGGCTGGACAGTTCGTCTCTGTTGCCTTTGGAGGGCGGCTTTTGCTGACCTGGCCGAGAGCTTCTGAATCCGGCGTTTACCGCCGTGCTCTTCGGGCTGTCTTCTTTATTCCGGTGCTTATTTTTGCTGCGTCGTGATTTACCATTTCCATCCCTGACTTCGGATGTACTTGGGTCGCTGGTGCTGCATCGGGCTAACCAGCTGTCCTCGCCCGCGCAAAAGCGGGTCATGAGGCTTGTTAATGCTGCCATTGTTCTCGGCTTTTCTTGGCCGAGGTGTCTGGCAAGCCATTCATCTCGAACGCTAATGCTTCGGCGTTCGGACAGTCAACTATTTGGTTCTTTTTAGTGAGGAACCTGTTCCAAAGCTTTCGGGCTGACTCACCGGGTTGTTGAGTTATATGACTTAAATCGTCTGCATCCGGTGGTCGGACATAGGTCCCTTGAAAATTTGCCCGAAAGGCGTCCTCGAGCTCTTGCCAGCTTCCGATGGAGTTTTCGGGGAGGCTTTTAAGCCAGTGCCAAGCTGGCCCTTTGAGCTTGAGGGGCAAGTACTTGATGTCGTGGAGATCGTCTCCTCGAGCCATATGGATATGGAGGATATAGTCCTCAATCCAGACCCCAGGGTCTTTTGTTCTGTCGTACGCCTCTATGTTTACGGGTTTGAATCCCTCTGGAAATTCATGGTCCAGCACCTCGTCGGTGAAACATAGGGGGTGTGCGGCACCCCTGTATTTGGGTGTACCATGGTGTTCGGATGTTTGTTGTGTTGCATTGCATGCCGGAGCGCGCCTTTGTGATCCGTAAATGGATCTAGTTGCGCTGTCCTTTTGATGCGAGCCCTTACGCGAGTCGCGTAATGATTTATGTGCAGCGTCGTTTGCCGCTCTATGTTGGCTATGCGGTCGTCTATCCGACCAGATGGCCATTTTATTTTTTAGTTGCGGAGGATCTAAGGCCTCTTCATCGAATTCCGGTAGCAACTTTCGCTTTGGGTAGCTCTTGGTGTGGCGATTATTGCCGTACATCGCTGCAGTGTTGAGTACTTCACTCCATCTGATTTTGAGTGTGTCTTGTGCAGCCCTGAGCCTTTGCTTCTGCTTTTTCAGACTCCTCGCAGTGGCAACCAGCCTTTGATGGGAATTCTGTTGCTCCGAGTGCCTGTCCGATGTGATGTCGTCCGGACTGTTATCTTTGATGGAGTCAGGTTGTTCGGTTTGATTCTTCGTGTTGCCCTGATCGGGCAATGGTTCACCCTGCTCTATCGCTGGGTCTATATGACCACTGTTTCTGCCGAGGCGGGATTTGAAGTGGCGCTTACGCTGCCACTTTGACTGCTTCTCGAGGGGTGTGTCCACCATTGCGTCCTTCCGTTCCTCGTCGTTGTTTTCTTTGGGTGTGTCCACCATGTATATATCGTGTGATGAAGTGGGCGTCCAGTGCCCTGTGGGCAGTGGTTCCTCTTCGTCTCCCACATCATCGTATATACCATCGATGTCTTCAGAATCGACGTCGAGCATGTCGGTTAAGTCGTCGACAGTGGCTATTAAGTGGGTGGTGGGTGGGCGGCAAATTTCTTCGTCATCTGCATCCCAATCCTGCCGGACGTAGTTCGGCTAGGACTCTCCTGACAAGGAGAGAAACCTTAATGAATTTAGTATGTTGCCAAAGGGCGAGTGCTAAAAGATATCCGCGGAGGTAAACTCCATGATCGGCGCCCAACCGGATTCGATAGGCACGGGCGCAGGCGGTTCGGAGTCCGTGACCGGAGAAGGATCCGGCAGTTCGGCAACACGGCTCTCGTGAAAGGTAAGGTCGATATTCGGCTCGATCACCGCTAGGGATACGGCCTTCGTGGTGGGGACTATCCACCCGTCCATGGATGGTGCAACTAGTTCTGAACTGAGGGTCGGAGTAGTTGCCGGTGCGATCTCCTGAACATTGTCCGATGGTAGAGCTAAATCATGCTCATCGAGTCCGTGTGGTGCACTCAGCAGGGGCTCGAATCCGTCGAAGATCAAGTCTCCGCAGATATCGTCCATGTAGTTTAAGCTTCCAAACCTGACCTGATGGCCAGGGGCATATCTTTCGATCTGCTCCAGATGGCCAAGCGAGTTGGCCCGCAGTGCGAAGCCGCCGAATACAAAGATCTGTCTGGGGAAAAAAGTCTCACCCTGGACTTCATCGCTATCGATGATTGAAGGAGCCATCAAGCCTAACGGCGACGACACGGAGGAACTCTCGATGAAAGCACCAATGTCGGTGTCAAAACCGGCAGATCTTGGGTAGGGGTCCCGAACTATGCGTCTAAGGCGGATGGTAACAGGAGGCAGGGGACACGATGTTTTACCCAGGTTTGGGCCCTCTTGATGGAGGTAAAACCCTACGTCCTACTTGATTTATTCTTGATGATATGAGTATTACAAGAGTTGATCTACCACGAGATCGGAGAGGCTAAACCCTAGAAGCTAGCCTATGGTATGATTGTATGTTGTCCTATGGACCAAAACCCTCCGGTTTATATAGACACCGGAGGGGGCTAGGGTTACACAAGGTCGGTTACAAAGGAGGAGATATACATATCCGTATTTCCTAGCTTGCCTTCCACGCCAAGTAGAGTCCCATCCAGACACGGGACGAAGTCTTCAATCTTGTATCTTCATAGTCCAACATTCCGGCCAAAGGATATAGTCCGGCTGTCCGGAGACCCCCTAATCCAGCACTCCCTCAATGACCCCTCCAAGAAGCAACCCAAGCACCGATGTCAGCGGCGCCGCTCTAAGTCCCGCCACAACAAAAGTAGTGATACCGGCACAGGAGATAATAACACTCTGGATAGTGCCGAAGACAACAACAATCCCCTCCAGCATGATGTAGAGCCGAAGGACGAACAAGCTAGCCCTCCAGAGCAGGCTACAGATGGAGAACCGGAGGATGACAATTACATGCCTCTCTCCAAAGACGAGGCGAGCCTCGGCGATGAAGAATTTATCGTGCCTAAGGACCCTGTTGAGCAAGAGTGCTTCAAGCACCGGCTTATGGCCACAGCAAATAGCCTGAAGAAAAAGCAACAACAGCTTCAAGCTTATCAAGACTTGCTAGCAGACAGATGGACCGAAGTCCTTGTGGCCAAGGAATACGAACTCGAGCGCCCCTCCAAGAGTTACCCAAAACGCAGGTTGCTACCTCACCTCCAGGAGGAAGCATTGAAACCTCATTCACCAGTGTACGATGCAGCTGACCGGCCACTGCATAGCCAAGCCAGAGAGGCGATTCAGCCTGAAGTTCAGCCTGCACCCCACCGCCACTCAATCAAAAATACTAAGGCCCGGGGCAACACACGGGACCTGCGAGACGTATTGGACAGTAAGGAAAAAATTGCAAGGTCAATATACGGGTCATGGGCACACGCGCCAACGCGGGGCGATGATCGTCGCGTCAGATACACCAAGAGCAAATCCGGCTGGGCCGAATACAGCAGACAAGACTCATATGAACTGCGTCGGGATATAGCCCAGCACAGAGGCGCCACACACCCCTATGCTTCACTGATGAAGTTATGAATCACGAATTCCTGAAGGGTTTCAAACCCGTAAATATCGAATCATGCGATGGCACAACAGATCCCACTGTATGGATTGAGGATTTCCTCCTTCACATCCACATGGCTCGCGGTGATGATCTACATGCCATCAAGTACCTCCCACTAAAACTCAAAGGACCAGCTCGGCATTGGCTGAACAGCTTGCCAGCAGACTCCGTCGGCAGTTGGGAGGATCTGGAAGACGCATTCCTTGACAACTTCCAGCGCACTTATGTGCGACCACCGGACGCTGATGACTTGAGCCATATAACTTAGTGATACGTCTCCAACGTATCTATAATTTTTGATTTCTCCATGCTATATTATCTACTGTTTTGGACTATATTGGGCTTTATTTTCCACTTTTATATTATTTTTTGGGACTAACCTATTAACCAGAGGCCCAACACAGAATTGCTGTGTTTTTTTGCCTATTTCAGTGTTTTGGAAAAAAAGAATATCAAACGGAGTCCAAACGGAATGAAACCTTCGGGAACGTGATTTTCTCATCAGATAAGACCCAGGAGACTTGGACCCTCCGTCAAGAAAGCCACGAGATGGTCACGAGGGTGGAGGGCGCCCCCCTAGGGCGCGCCCCCTGCCTCGTGGGCCCCTCGAAGCTCCACCGACGTACTCCTTTCTCCTATATATACCTACGTACCCCCAAACGATCAGGGACGGAGCCAAAAACCTAATTCCACTGCCGCAACCTTTTGTATCCACGAGATCCCATCTTGGGGCATGTTCTGGGGCTCCGCCGGAAGGGGAATCGATCACGGAGGGCTTCTACATCATCATCAAAGCCCCTCCGATGAAATGTGAGTAGTTTACCTCAGACCTTCGGGTCCATAGTTAGTAGCTAGATGGCTTCTTCTCTCTTTTTGGATCTCAATACAATGTTCTCCCCCTCTCTCGTGGAGATCTATTCGATGTAATCTTCTTTTTGCGGTGTGTTTGTTGAGACCGATGAATTGTGGGTTTATGATCAAGCTATCTATGAATAATATTTGAATCTTCTCTGAATTCTTTTCTGTATGATTGGTTATCTTTGCAAGTCTCTTCGAATTATCAGTTTGGTTTGGCCTACTAGATTGGTTTTTCTTACAATGGGAGAAGTGCTTAGCTTTGGGTTCAATCTTGCGGTGTCCTTTCCCAGTGACAGAAGGGGCAGCAAGGCACGTATTGTATTGTTGCCATCGAGGATAACAAGATGGTTTTTTTATCATATTGCATGAAACTATCCCTCTACATCATGTCATCTTGCTTAAGGCGTTACTCTGTTTTTAACTTAATTCTCTAGATGCATGCTGGATAGCGGTCGATGAGTGGAGTAATAGTAGTAGATGCAGTCAGGAGTCGGTCTATTTGTCTCGGACGTGATGCCTATATATATGATCATACCTAGATATTCTCATAACTATGCTCAATTCTATCAATTGCTCAACAGTAATTTGTTCACCCACCTTAGAATACTTATGCTCTTGAGAGAAGCCACTAGTGAAACCTATGGCCCCCGGGTCTATTCTCGTCATATCAATCTCCAATCACTTTATTATTGCTTTGTTTTTTACTTTGCCTTTTACTTTTCACTTTGCATCTCTATACCAAAAATACCAAAAATATTATCTATCGTCTCTATCAGATCTCACTCTCGTAAGTGACTATGAAGGGATTGACAACCCCTAATCTCGTTGGTTGCGTTGAGCTATTGTTTTTGTGTAGGTACGAGGGACTCGCGCATAGCCTCCTACTAGATTGATACCTTGGTTCTAAAAAACTGAGGGAAATACTTACGCTACTTTGATGCATCATCCTCTCCGCTTTGGGAAAATCCAACGCAGTGCTCAAGAGGTAGCAAGAAGAATTTCTGGCGCCGTTGCCGAGGAGTCTACGCAAAAGTCAACATACCAAGTACCCATCACAATCCCTATCTCTCGCATTACATAATTTGTGATTTGCCTCTCATTTTCCTCTCCCCCACTTCACCCTTGCCGTTTTATTTGCCCTCTCTCTCTATCCTCCCTCTCTATTTGCCTCTTCTTGCCCGTTTGCCTTTTTCTCGCTTGCTTGTCGTCATGGCTAGTCTCATATCTTCTCTGTTGTCTCCCGAGAATGAAGTTCTAAATGTTAAACAAAGGGAGGGAGAAAATCTAAAAGATGCTTGGTATAGAATTTGCAATGCTCAAAATAGATCTACCAGGAAGCAATCTACTTCAGTTCTTCTCCGCAATTTTTATGTAGGTGCTAGTCCTTGGTATAGATATATCCTTGATACCATTACCAGAGGGAATTTCTTGGGTAGCCATACTTTAGATTCTTATAATGCTATGATAGATTTTTTTGGTTCACCACCTCTTTTGGTTAATGGAACTATGTTAACTCTTGAGCATGTTATGCAAAGACTTGAACTTATTGAAAATAAAGTTGCTACCATTGAATTAATTGAAAATCTAGATAAAAAGATCCACAATCAAATTACCCAATATGGATCTAGGGCAGGAATGACTTTGAAAAATATTAAGGAAAAGGAACCCATAGTTAATGAGAAAATAAATCTAGATTCCACTAGAATCGATAAACTTGAGGGTATCATTACGAACTTGGGAACCGCTTTTTCTTCCGTAAAGAATACTACAAGTCCTCCTACTAAAATTGCCAAGCTTATGTATGTTCCCAAAAATAAGGGTGAATCCTCTAGTAAGGAAACTGCGGATCTTAAATCTATAAGTATTCATCCCAATCTTTTTGCTATCATTAAGGAACCAATTGCTACAAATGAATTTTTCGACCTTGTGCCTAAGAGTTTGATAATTACTAGAAAGAAAGAAATTCCAAAGGAAGATAGATGCCTCATTGAAGAATTGCCTACCAAAGATGGCAATACCTAGATCTATCCTTGTTGTTATGCATAGCTAGGGGCGTTAAACGATAGCGCTTGTTGGGAGGCAACCCAATTTTATTTTTATTCCTTGATTTTTAATCCTGTTTAGTAATAAATAATTTATCTATCCTCTGTTTTGGTTTTTTTTGTGTGTGTTTAATTAGTGTTTGTGCCAAGTAGAACCGTTGGGAAGACTTGGGGAAAGTCTTGTTGAACTTGCTGTAAAAAACAGAAACTTTAGTGCTCATGAGAACTGATGTCATTTTTATTTGGAGAGTGATATTTAGTTAATTCTTTTTGTATATGATTAATAGATAAATTCCTCACGCCCAGAAATTTATTTTATAATTTTTGGGGTTCCAGATATTGTGCTAGATACAGATTACTACAGACTGTTCTGTTTTTGACAGATTCTGTTTTTCGTGTGTTGTTTGCTTATTTTGATGAATCTATGGCTAGTAAAGTATTTTATAAACCATAGAGAAGTTGGAATACAGTAGGTATAACACCCATATAAATAAAGAATGAGTTCATTACAGTACCTTGAAGTGATCTTTTATTCTCTTTCGCTAACGGAGCTCACGAGATTTTCTACATTAAGTTTTGTGTTTTGAAGTTTTCAAGTTTTGGGTAAAGATTTGATGGATTATGGAACAAGGAGTGGCAAGAGCCTAAGCTTGGGGATTCCCATGGCACCCCCAATATAATCCAAGGACACCAAAAAGTCAAAGCTTGGGGATGCCCCGGAAGGCATCCCCTCTTTCGTCTACTTCCATCGGTAATTTTAATTGGAGCTATATTTTTATTCACCACACGATATGTGTTTTGCTTGGAGCGTCTTGTGTTATTTGTGTCTTTGTTTGTTAGTGTGCCACAATAATCCTTGCTGTACACACCTTTTGAGAGAGCCATACATAATTTGGAATTTGATAGAATACTCTATGTGCTTCACTTATATCTTTTGAGCTTTATAGTTTTGCTCTATGTGCTTCACTTATATCTTTTGAGCTTTATAGTTTAGCTCTAGTGCTTCACTTATATATTTTAGATCACGGTGGTGGATTTGTTTTATAGAAACTATTGATCTCTCATGCTTCACTTAGATTATTTTGAGAGTCTTTAATAGCATGGAAATTTGCTTAATAATAATATGCTTGGTATTCAAGATTTGTAGAACTTTCTTTTGAGTGCCTTGAATACTAAGAAAATATTGATGCTTGATAATTGTTTTGAGATATGAAGATGGTGATATTAGAGTCATGCTAGTTGAGTAGTTATGAATTTGAGAAATACTTGTGTTAAAGTTTGTGATTCCCGTAGCATGCACGTATGGTGAACCGTTATGTGATGAAGTCGGAGCATGATTTATTTATTTATTGTCTTCCTTATGAGTGGCGGTCGGGGACGAGCGATGGTCTTTTCCTACCAATCTATCCCCCTAGGAGCATGCGCGTAATACTTTGCTTTGATAACTTCTAGATTTTGCAATAAGTATATGAGTTCTTTATGACTAATGTTGAGTCCATGGATTATACGCACTTTCCTTCCTTCCACCATTACTAGCCTCTCTAATACCGCGCACCTTTCACCGGTACCATACACCCACCATACACCTATCATGCAATTTCCATAGCCATAGCATTTCCATAGCCATTCCGAGATATATTGCCATGCAACTTTCCACTGTTCCGTTTATTATGACACGCTCCATCATTTTCATATTGCTAGCATGATCATGTAGTTGACATCGTATTTGTGGAAAAGCCACCGTTCATAATTCTTTCATACACGTCACTCTTGATTCATTGCATATCCCGGTACACCGTCGGAGGCATTCATATAGAGTCATATTTTGTTCTAAGTATTGAGTTGTAATTGTTGAGTTGTAAGAAAAATAAAAAGTGTGATGATCATCATTTTTAGAGCATTGTCCCAAGTGAGGAAAGGATGATGGAGACTATGATTCCCCCACAAGTTGGGATGAGACTCCGCACGATTTTTTTTAAAAAGAGACCATAAAAAAGCCCAAATAAAAAAATGAGAGAAAAAGAGAGAAGGGACAATGTTACTATCCTTTTACCACACTTGTGATTCAAAGTAGCACCATGATCTTCATGATAGAGAGTCTCTCATTTTGTCACTTTCATATACTAGTGGGAATTTTTCATTATAGAACTTGGGTTGTATATTCCAATGATGGGCTTCCTCAAAATGCCCTAGGTCTTCGTGAGCAAGTGAGTTGGATGCACACCCACTTAGTTTCTTTTGTTGAGATTTCATATACTTATAGCTCTAGTGCATCTGTTGCATGGCAATACATACTCACTCACATTGATATCTATTGATGGGCATCTCCATAGCTCGTTGATACGCC
Source organism: Triticum urartu (assembly GCF_003073215.2). NCBI lineage: Eukaryota > Viridiplantae > Streptophyta > Magnoliopsida > Poales > Poaceae > Triticum > Triticum urartu. The sequence goes on from NC_053026.1 coordinate 548,816,820, forward strand.
TAGTTGATGTGAGACTATCTTCCCCTCTTTTTGTATTCTCCACAACCACCATTCTATTCCACATATAGTGCTATATCCATGGCTCATGCTCATGTATTGCATCAAGATCGAAAAAGTTTTGAAAATGTCAAAAGTATGAAACAATTGCTTGGCTTGTCATCGGGGTTGTGCATGATTTAAACACTTTGTGTGGTGAAGATAGAGCATAGCCAGACTATATGATTTTGTAGGGATAGCTTCCTTTGGCCATGTTATTTTGAGAAGACATAATTGCTTTGTTAGTATGCTTGAAGTATTATTATTTTCATGTCAACATGAACTTTTGTCTTGAATCTTTTGGATCTGAATATTCATACCACAATTAAGAAGATTTACATTGAAATTATGCCAAGTAGCACTCCGCATTAAAAATTCTCTTTTTATCATTTACCTACTTGAGGACGTGCAGGAATTAAGCTTGGGGATGCTTGATACGTCTCCAACTTATCTATAATTTTTGATTGCTCAATGCTATATTATCTACTGTTTTGGACTATATTGGGCTTTATTTTCCACTTTTATATTATTTTTTGGGACTAACCTATTAACCGGAGGCCCAGCCCAGAATTGCTGTTTTTTGCCTATTTCAGTGTTTCGGAGAAACAGAATATCAAACGGAGTCCAAACGGAATGAAACTGTAACGCCCTCGATGCGGCTATATCTCCCACGTGTCGAAGCACGACTTAGAGGCATAACCGATTGAAATAAATGTCGCAAGTGAGGTAATCTTCACACAAACCCATGTAATACATAAGGGAAAAGAGATAAATAGTTGGCTTACAATCGCCACTTCACACAATACATGAATAACATTACATCATCCAGATACAAACAAGGTCCGACTACGGAACCAAAATAAAAGAAGAACCCCAAATGCGACACGGTCCCCGATCGACCCCAACTGGGCTCCACTACTGATCAACTAGAACGAAACAACACAAAGGACAAGATCTTCATCGAGCTCCTCCTTGAGCTTATTTGTGTCGACTGTACGGACTCATCGATGCCTGCAAGCTGGTTCTGGAAGTATCTGTGAGCCACGGGGACTCAGCAATCTCGCACCCTCGCGATCAAGACTATTTAAGCTTATGGGTAAGGTAAAGGTATGAGATGGAGCTGCAGCAAACGACTAGCATATATGGTGGCTAACATACGCAAAAGAGAGCAAGAAGAGAAGGCAAAGCACGGTCGAGAAACTATGATCAAGAAGTGATCCTAGAACAACCTACGTTAAGCATAACTCCAACACCGTGTTCACTTCCCGGACTCCGCCGAGAAGAGACCATCACGGTTACACACGCGGTTGATGCATTTTAATTAAGGTCAACTTCAGGTTTTCTACAACCGGACATTAACAAATTCCCATCTGCCCATAACCGCGGGCACGGCTTTCAAAAGTTCAAATCCCTGCAGGGGTGTCCCAACTTAGCCCATCACAAGCTCTCACGGTCAACGAAGGAATAGACCTCCTCCCGAGACATTCCGATCAGACTCGGTATCCCGGTTCTACAAGACATTTCGACAGGGTAAAACTAAACCAGCAACACCGCCTGAATGTGCCAACAAATCCTGATACGAGCTGCAGATATCTCTTTCTCAGGGCACACTCAGATGATCCAGACGTCGGGTAGGCCAGCCCAGAGTTGCCCCTGGTAGCCCCGGACATCGCTCAGTTGGACCAACACTCGGAGGAGCACTGGCCTGGGGGGGTTAAAATAATGATGACCCTCAGGAGCGCGACTCCCAAGGAAAATAAAAGCTAGGTGGCAAATGGTAAAACCAATGTTGGGCATTGCTGGAAGAGCTTTACTTAAGGCGAACTGTCAAGGGGTTCCCATAATAGCCCAACCGCGTAAGGAACGCAAAATCCGGGAACATAACACCGATATGACGGAAACTAGGGCGGCAAGAGTGGAACAAAACACCAGGCATAAGGCCGAGCCTTCCACCCATTACCAAGTATATAGATGCATTAATTAAATAAGATATATTGTGATATACCAACAAGTAAACATGTTCCAACAAGGAACAAACTTCAATCTTCACCTGCAACTAACAACGCAATAAGAGGGGCTGAGTAAAGCGGTGACATAGCCAATCAACGGTTTGCTAGGACATGGTGGGTTAGAGGTTTGACATGGCAATTTGGGAGGCTTTAAAGCAAGTGGCAGGCATCGTAGCATAGGCATAGCAAAAGAGCGAGCATCTAGCAAAGCAAAGATAGTAGTGATTTCGAGGGTATGATCATCTTGCCTGAAATCCCGCAAGGAAGAAGAACGAGTCCATGAAGAAGACAAATGGGCATAGTCAAACGGGTCCTCACAAACGAGACGTTATCGGTACCAACCCGAAGAAGCAACACCAGAAAGGAGCAAACAACATAGTAAACAACCAACACATCAACATGGCATGATGCACAATCAAGTATGATGCATGTCCGGTTTAATGAAGCATGGCATGGCAAAGTGCACAAGCAATTCTACAAATTAAGTGGAGCTCATTATGCAACGGAGTTACATATTGACGGAACACCACATTCAAGTTATTTAGTTCTCTCTCGTTTAGGTACCCAACAAGCTTAAATGTTGTTAGCATGACAAGAGGTGAAGCATGATGAAACTATCTAATCTAGGCAAGTTTAAATGAGGCCGGAACAACAAAACAACAAGTCCGGAAACTCCTCATATGCATATATTAGGTTTGGTACTGTTCTGCCCTAAACATAATTTTAGAGTTGTTAAGCATGCAAAATATGGCCACCATGTTAAACTAGGCAAAATTCTACCCCATTTACATATAAAGTTTATTAAATTCGGAGTTACGGTTATTTAGTTATGAAATAAATCATTTTAGCAAGTTATTTAAGCAAATTTAAACAAATAGCATTTTAAACATGTTAAACATGGATGAAAGTTGGATATTATTAAACTAGACAAGATTCTAGACATATTACATATAGAGATCATTTTAATCCGGTGCACGATTAATTAGTTATTAAATGCATGAACTTGAAGGACTTTTCTGCAATTCTGTCAACTCTGGATAATTAGCAAATTCGCAGGACCCGAAAAAAAAACATATCGGGCCGAATTAGAGCTACAGGCCGAAACAGGACATGGGCGCTAGGGGTTTCTCACCATGGGCCAAGCCCAGTTCGGTGGGGAGGAGGATGGGTAGGCCACGAAGGGGCGCGCTGGGCCTTGGCGCAGAGGAGGCCGACCCGCGGTTGCAGCCCATGTGAACAGCCGAATCGGTCAACAGGCCAAGGGGCGGGCGAGCTGTTGCTGCTCGTTTCTGAAGAACAAAACAAATAACATTAGGTTCAGGGCGACGGACGGCGAGAATGGCTGCCGGCGACGTGGGACTTGGGCGCGATGTCTTGGGGCTCCGGCAACGACGGGGATGGTCGGGACCCGACGGATCCGAGGAGGTGCGGTGGTGGTGCTCCATGAGGAAGCCCATGGCGGAGGACGCGGTTGACCCACGACGACGCTTGCGAGACGAGGGAGGCAAGCGCGCGCGTGTGATCGAAGCAGAGGCTAGGACGGGACGCCGGCGGTCGGACAGAACCCGAGGCATCAGATCACCGCGGAGACGAGGTGGCCGGAGTTGGAGCTCCGTGGCGGCAGTGGCTCTGCAGAAACGGCGGTGTTGCAACACAAATCAGAGAGAGATGAGATGAGGGGACCAGAGGAAGGAGAGAAAGGGAATCAGGGCTGCGCTCAACTGAGACGGCGACGGTGGAGATGCTCGGGTCCCTCCTGGTCCAGATCGAGCGAGGCAGGAGGACTCGGGCTGCAGCCATGGCGCTGGACCCGATCCTGCTGCAGTGGTCGACGAGGAAGACGGGACGTGGTTCAGGCGGTTGGGTTCACCGGAGCTCGGACGGTTGACACGAGGTGAGATCCGGGCGCGGGGGTTTCGTTCCCGGCGCTGGAATGGAGGCGGGGTGCAGCGGCAAGGTGAGGAGCGCTCGGGCGCTGCGCTGTTGCTGCGGGCTCGAGGAGAAAGCAGAGGAGGAGCTCCTCTCTTTTGGGCTTGATCGAGGCAAGGAGGAGGATTTGGTGGGGATCCAGATGGCTAGGAAGGATTGGTCCGGTGGGGAAAAACGAGGGGGGATTTTTGGACTTGGAGAGATCCCAAGGTGGAAGATAGTGCGGCAACGGTTGCAGGGACAAATCCCCTTGATTTTAGGGTTGGCTTGATTGGGTAGGTGGTGGACTATATATATAGGGATAATCAGATTAGGTTTGGACCCTCCGATCAAAATCAGACGGTCTCGGATAAATAGGTTAGGGAGCCCCATTAAGAAAATGGAGACATTTTGTAGATGTTCGGGGATGATCCGGACACAACGGTGGCGCCAGTCCGGGTCGGGTTAGGGACAACTTTCGGACGCGCGCGAGGGGGGCTGCGGGCTGACGAGAGAGGTTGGGTTGGACCTGGCGGTAGGTAGTGAGCTGTGTAGACGGTCTCGAGCTGAGAGAAGAGAAGAGAGGGAGGCCCGGCAACAATTTTCGGAGGCCAAAAACGTCCGACGTTAGACCGGCCATACTGCCGCTATAGTTATCCGTTGGGGCATCAAACGATCTCCGAATGCGATGAAACTTGATAGGCGGTGTATCTACACTATAATAAGAACACACGTCAAATCTCATCTCATTCCGAGAACATTTTCCCGCCACTTAAAAAATAATATTTCGGACATGCCGCGGGCGCGTGCAAGTGTGTCTGGGTTCAGAACGGACAAGGAGAGAACGAGGGGACCGGGACGGATGCAAGTTTTAAAACATGATGATGCAATGCACATGATGACATGATGAAATGCAACACGCAAGCAAATGACCTGGCAACAGCAGCGAATAACTCGAAGACACCTGGCACAACGGTCTCGGGGCGTCACAACACTCCACCACTACGAGAGGATCTCGTCCCGAGATCTAGAATGGCACCGGAGGGCAAACGGAAGAGAATCAGGAGAGGTAAAACTAAGTTGCTTCTTTGACAATTGAGTGAAACCAAAGAACCTTGTGAGGTTGTACACATTGAAAGAAAGAATACAACGGAGATGAACAAAGTTGAAAACACTCCGTTTGAGAAGAGTAACGAGGAAGAACAAATTCGTGCAGCACTCCGATTAAAAACAAGATAGAGAGGGAAAGAATGGTATAATTTGGGCAGCACTTCGACTGAAAATGGAAGGAAACAAACATGACCTTGACAACCAAGATGATGGGTTGAAGAGAGAAACATCACAAAGCCTCCAGAACAAAAGTAAGAATGGAATGGGATGAACGAAGGGAAACAAGATCTCGAGGGAGCACGCTTACAACAAATGCTAGAACGGAGTTGTTGGAAAACCAACAACGAAAAGAATAAGCTTGATATGGTCTCATGGAATACATCTCAAAATTATGAGGTGACAACCTGCCACTCACGGGAAAAAGAATTGGATTGATAAGAACAAGAAGACGAGGAAGTATTTCACTGGGAGGATAAAGAAAAACTAGGGTCATTATAAGCACCATAAATAGCCACAATCCTTCGGGAAGGCTTTAGGTGAAATATCACCACAGATGACTCCAATGACAAGATTGATGGATTTAAAATATCTCATTCTTGACAACTTGTGAATCATGAAACATGAACTCAAATTATCAAGAATGACATAATACCACCTCAAAAGATTAGATAGAAAGAACTGCACTCCGGATTACAAGATGAAGAATGCTTGAACTCCTCTGAAAAGAATCTCAATGAACACTTCGAGAAGGAATTAAATCCTTTATGAACCGTCATGTAGAGCCTCCATGAAGAACTCTGGTAAACAAAAGAATGGTCAAACGAAAGGAAAGAGAAGTTAAAAACACAAGCGAAGCCTTGCGACGATTTAGATGAATCTCCATGGTGATATAATTGAAATAGCTTGGAACTCCGGGGAAGAAAAGATAAGATGAACAATTGAGATCAAGAATCTTGATGAACCTCCGTAAGAATTGAAAATGAACGAAGAGAAGATAAAGAAACACCGGGAAGAATTAAGCAAATGAACGAAGACGCTTGAGAGAATTTAGATACATGAGAGCGAAGAGATCACGAGCTGATTAGAGATCACTTGATGCACCGGTAAAATTGGAGAATGATAACTGAAAGCTGAGAATGAATAATCCTGAAATAATGGCCTGCGGAGAATCAAACTGAAAAGACTCCTGAATTTGCACCGGATGGATAAAAGAATTCTCACGATCAAAACAATTATGAGAGGATGGCCTCGAACTAGAACCATGAATCTCTGAGAGAGCGGATAAGATATGGAGGAAAAACTCTTCTTCGGTCATCAAAATATGAGAATGACGACGAGAAACACCACCAAGAATTATTTAGGCACTCCGGAATGAAGAATGGAAAAGGTTGAGCCAACGATGAAAATAGTGTGAAAGATCTTGGAGAAGGCATTTGACTGATGATAACTCATTCTTACGTCAAACTTCAAAAAGAATTTAGGATAGCTCCGGGAAAATAGAAGAGTCAGGTAAGATCCTGGGAAAAGACCTGTGGGTTAGGGCCCACTCAAAAGAAACACTGTTGAACGATTACTTGAAAAGGAGAATGCACCGGTTGAATAAAAAGGCTTGAATGATATAACATCCTCGAAATAGCTTGAATGAAAGAAGAGTGGAAACACGAATCTTCGAGATATCTTTAGCACTTCGGAACAATAAATAGCGAGAAGTGGAATGATAAAGAGGTGCACCAGTAAGAAAAGGCATTGAAATGAGGAAAGGGGTAAGATCAACAAAGCTTGACTTGGTTCCACCGGAGATGAAAAGAATGGAGAATGATGAACTTGAGGTTCCGTTAGTATCTTCTTGAGAATCACCGGATAAGAACATTGAAGGAAAAAGATAGAGAGACTTCACATCAATAAGATGGATACTCGATTAAGAAATTTGAGTCCTTGAAGAAAACAAGGGAGGGGGGCAGGAAAACAAAGGCAACTTGGGAAGGATGAAACAAACACCATTGAGAAGAACTGATAATTGATCTTACTGATGTTGAAATGATTTGATCCACTTGAAGAGGAACACGCCGGTGAAAAAGGATTGACAAAACAATCGTGATTATCATGAAGGATTGGTATTCACATCGGAGTATGAGAACACCATTTGGGAAAGGTATGGAATCAACACTTGACTTCGAAGCAACTCGAATACCACAACTCAAAAACAAAACAAAGGATTGGCTTGCAGAATAAGCCGGAACAAAGATATGATCAAGATTTCGTCCGAAGTTTTCGTGGTGGGGCCTACACGGGCTCGATCGTATAGCACCATCATGTACAAGGCAGTGGACATGACATACGAAGCGTCCCCGAGTCGGCATAGCCAAGGACTCTTTAAGACACGACGAGACCACTGTAAAACCAACCGTGAATAGGCGGACCACTAGACGTCGAACCCCAATTTCATAGCATACATCTGTCGGAAAGATATCCTAAGAGCTACTTGAATTCCCACCTATGAAACTCCCGAACCTTTCCGGTTATGCAATCAGGTGTTGGGGATACAGGGGAAGCATAATATCTCACCCAAACTAGCAAATCCTACATCCAGCTGTATCCATCCTTCAACACATAACCAAGAAACCTTCGGAAATCATCTACCTCAACCTTCGAAAAGCATCCGTTATACAAGTTATGGCAATACTCCCGAACTCCCGCCCCAGTACTGGGTGGCGTCGAGGTTATCTCACCAACAACTGCATAAAAGAGATTTTCGATGTCGGCGAAACTAAACTCAGGTATTCCAGAACTGCAACGATAAAATTATGACGACAACACCTCGGAGCTCAACTCCCCGGGACACTGCCACAAAACCCCTGACAGGAGGCACCAAGACAATGTTCTCGTCACAAAACCCCTAGATTTTAGGGTTGGCTTGATTGGGTAGGTGGTGGACTATATATATAGGGATAATCGGATTAGGTTTGGACCCTCCGATCAAAATCATACGGTCTCGGATAAATAGGTTAGGGAGCCCAATTAAGAAAATGGAGACATTTTGTAGATGTTCGGGGATGATCCGGACACAACGGTGGCGCCAGTCCGGGTCGGGTTAGGGACAACTTTCGGACGCGCGCGAGGGGGGCTGCGGGCTGACGAGAGAGGTTGGTTGGACCTGGAGGTAGGTAGTGAGCTGTGTAGATGATCTCGAGCTGAGAGAAGAGAAGAGAGGGAGGCCCGGCAACAGTTTTCAGAGGCCGAAAACGTCCGACGTTAGATCGGCTATACTGCCGCTATAGTTATCCGTTGGGGCATCAAACGATCTCCGAATGCGATGAAACTTGACAGGCGGTCTATCTACACTATAATAAGACCACATGTCAAATCTCAACTCATTCTGAGAACATTTTCCCACCACTTAAAAAAAATAATATTTCGGACATGCCGTGGGCGCGTGCAAGTGTGTCTGGGTTCAGAACGGACAATGGAGAGAACGAGGGGACTGGGACGGATGCAAGTTTTAAAACATGATGATGCAATGCACATGATGAAATGCAACACGCAAGCAAATGACCTGGCAACAGCAGCGAATAACTCGAAGACACCTGGCACAACGGTCTCGGGGCGTCATAGAAACCTTCGGGAACGTGATTTTCTCATCAGATAAGACCCAGGAGACTTGGACCCTCCGGTAAGAAAGCCATGAGGCGGTCACGAGGGTGGAGGGCGCCCCCCTAGGGCGCGCCCCCTGCCTCGTGGGCCCCTCGAAGCTCCACCGACGTACTCCTTCCTCCTATATATATCTACGTACCCCAAAACGATCAGGGACGGAGCCAAAAACCTAATTCCACCACCACAACATTCTGTATCCACGAGATCCCATCTTGGGGCCGGTTTCAGAGCTCCGCCGGAAGGGGAATCAATCACGGAGGGCTTCTACATCATCATCAAAGCCCATCTGATGAAGTGTGAGTAGTTTACCTCAGACCTTCAGGTCCATAGTTAGTAGCTAGATGGCTTCTTCTCTCTTTTTGGATCTCAATACAATGTTCTCCCCCTCTCTCATGGAGATCTATTCGATGTAATCTTCTTTTTGTAGTGTGTTTGTTGAGACCGATGAATTGTGGGTTTATGATCAAGTCTATCTATGAATAATATTTGAATCTTCTCTGAATTCTTTTATGTATGATTGGTTATCTTTGCAAGTCTCTTCGAATTATCAGTTTGGTTTGTCCTAATAGATTGGTTTTCTTGCAATGGGAGAAGTGCTTAGCTTTGGGTTCAATCTTGCAGTGTCCTTTCCCAGTGACAGAAGGGGCAGCAAGGCACGTATTGTATTGTTGCCATCGAGGATAACAAGATGGGTTTTTTTATCATATTGCATGAAACTATCCCTCTACATCATGTCATCTTGCTTAAGGCGTTACTCTATTTTTAACTTAATACTCTAGATGCATGCTGGATAGCGGTCGATGAGTGGAGTAATAGTATTAGATGCAGACAAGAGTCGGTCTATTTGTCTCGAACGTGATGCCTATATACATGATCATACCTAGATATTCTCATAACCATGCTCAATTCTGTCAATTGCTCAACAGTAATTTGTTCACCCACCGTAGAATACTTATGCTCTTGAGAGAAGCCACTAGTGAAACCTATGGCCCCCGGGTCTATTCTCGTCATATCAATCTCCAATCACTTTATTATTGCTTTGTTTTTTTACTTTGCCTTTTACTTTTCACTTTGCATCTCTATACCAAAAATACCTATCATCTCTATCAGATCTATCAGATCTCACTCTCGTAAGTGACCGTGAAGGGATTGACAACCCCTAATCGCATTGGTTGCGTTGAGCTATTTTTTTTTTGTAGGTACGAGGGACTCGCGCGTAGCCTCCTACTAGATTGATACCTTGGTTCTCAAAAACTAAGGGAAATACTTACGCTACTTTGCTGCATCAACCTCTCCTCTTCGGGGAAATCCAATGCAGTGCTCAAGAGGTAGCACTCAGCAGCCAGGGGAAGCGGCCAGACAATTCTGAACACGGTTCCTGACTAAGAAAAACCAAATTGGCGACTATCCGGACGCAGAGGCCCTAGGGGCATTCAAGCATAACATCCGTGACGAGTGGCTCACCCGCCACCTTGGCCAGGGGAAGCCAAAGTCTATGGCAGCCCTCACAACACTCATGACCCGCTTTTGCATGGGCGAGGATAGCTGGCTGGCTCGTAGCAACAGCACATCGAGGAATCCGGGCACTTCGGATACCAAAGATGCCCACGGCAGGCAATGTCGTAACAGACCAAAGCGCCGCAATAACGGCGATAACACCGAAGATACGACAGTAAATGCCGGATTCACAGGCTCTAGATCCGGTCAGCGGAAAAAGCCATTTAAAAGAAGTACTCCTGCTCCTTCGAGTTTGGATCGCATAGTGGATCGCTCGTGTCAAATCCACGGCACCCCCGACAAGCCAGCCAATCACACCAACAGAGAATGCTGGGTGTTCAAGCAGGCCGGCAAGTTAAATGCCGAAAACAAGGACAATGGGCTGCATAGTGATGACGAGGAGGAGCCCCGGCCGCGGAACACAGGAGGACAGAAGGGGTTCCCCCCACAAGTGAATACGGTGAACATGATATACGCAACCCACATTCCCAAGAGGGAGTTGAAGCATGCTCTAAGGGACGTCTGTGCGATGGGGCCCGTCGCCCCAAAGTTCAACTCATGGTCTGCTTGTCCGATCACCTTCGATCGCAGGGACCGCCCCACTAGTATCCGTCATGGCGGATCCACTGCACTAGTCCTAGACCCCATCATCGATGGATTCCACCTCACTCGACTCCTTATGGACGGCGACAGCAGCCTGAACCTACTCTATCAGGATAAAGTACGAAAAATGGGTATCGATCCCTCGAGGATCAAGCCCACCAAAACCACCTTTAAAGGCGTCATCCCAGGTGTAGAGGCCCATTGCACAGGCTCAATCACACTGGAAGTGGTCTTCGGATCACCGGACACCTTCCGAAGCGAGGAGTTAATCTTCGACATCGTCCCGTTTCGCAGCGGCTATCACGCACTGCTCGGACGAACAGCATTTGCAAAATTTAATGCAGTACCGTATTACGCATACCTCAAGCTCAAGATGCCAGGACCTAGGGGGGTCATAACAGTAAATGGAAACACAGAACGCTCGCTCCGCACGGAAGAGCACACTGCGGCCCTTGCAGCAGAAGCACAAAGCAGCCTCTTAAGGCAAACCACTAATTTGGCATCACAGCCCCCGGACACCTTCAAGCGAGTCCGGAATAAGCTGCAACAGGATCGCCTGGCATGTTCAGAGCTCGCCTAGCAATTCGGCCCCCGTCCCAGTCCCAGTCAAGCGACGAAATCCGTGCCGCGCGTACATAACTACGCACTGAAAATACCATGGACATAGGCGGGGGCACGACTAGGGCACGTCCCGCAATGTGGCTTAACCTCCCTAGGGGTTGTATACCTTTATCATTTCTTTTCTCTTTCAAGGCCTAACCCTCTGGAAGCCCTTTCCGGTAGTACGATTGCCGGACACATTACGGGAAGGAACAACCAAGGCGGCAAGAAGCTAACATGAACACGGGAACCCCCAGGTGGTCTCTAATAATAATTGATATACCCATTTTTTTACTATATATCTATGTGCAGCTTGCCCTGGGATAGGACATTTCTGATTGTCCTACTTTCTGCTTATTGCACTACTTGTACCAGTACGCTTCGACGTATTGTTTAAATAACAATGCATATCATTAGTCTATTATTGCATTATTTATCCTTTTTTTTCTTCCTCTCTTATATTTCCATTTATGACAATCCGCACCCGTACGTTCAGGTACGGTCAGTACGCCAGGGGCTTTCGTTTACCTCATAATACGGCGCAAGAAGTCCGAACACTTTCGACAGTGCGGCACCCCGAACTTATAGCATTATATGCATCAGCTCCGAATCATGTCTTGGGTCAATAGTTGGGTTTGCCCGGCTCCCATGCTTTGGTACCTTACGTTCCGCTATATTGGCTAACGTAGCGGTGGGAGAACTACTGCGATTGTGTCCCGGTTCTTCCAGACGAGCACCTCAGTAGAGAAAGCCAAAAACTGACTGTCATGATAAGGCGAGAGACTGGTCGCTGTTCGAGAGGTCTCATGTCCTTAAGACTTTTTCCGCTTCGGGCGAGGAGTCGGCCTTGTCCGGCTTAGGCGAGTATAGCGCCCCAAATTCGGCCTTCCGAAAACTAGGGGCTTCGCCAAAGTTTAAAATTGTAGACTTCTATGGCTAAGTGAGAGTGCTAAAGCCTTATAGTCTGATTGCCTGGTTCGTTGCGCTGAACACCTCCCTTGAAGGACCCAAAATTGGGTAAAGAGTGCTCAGGTTTATCCTGAACACACCGGTACTAGTTACATGGGGACAGAAGCCGACGACTGGCCAACTCTCAGATATTATAAATGTCCGCACAGAAGGCAATATTTTAAAACACAAAAACTATTGCATAGCGCAGATGAACTTGTTTCACATTACAGGATCACATGAGCATGATCATTCAAAAGTTACATCCCTGGCACATTCATCCGCCACAAGGCGGGAACCCTTCAGGACACTCTCATAGTACATCTCGGGGTGGCGATGCTCCTTGCCCTCCGGCGGCCCCTCCTTCACCAGCTTCACGGCATCCAACTTCGCCCAGTGCACCTTCGCCCGTGCAAAAGCCCTGCACGCACCCTCGATGAAGACGAACCGCTTTGTGACTTCAAGCCATGGGGAGGCCTCCACAAGCCGCCTCACCAAACTGAAGTAGCTGCCGGATAGGTGCTCGCTAGGCCACATCCGGACTATAAGGCCCCTCATGGCCTGTTCGGCCGCCTTGTGAAGCTTGACCAATTGCTTCAGCTGGTCGCTCAAAGGCATTGGGTATTCGGTCCGAGTATACTGAGACCAGAACAACTTCTCCGTCGAGCTCCCCTCCTCAGCCCGGTAAAACTCCGCGGCATCCAGTACACTGCGGGGAAGATCTGCGAACGCTCCTGGAGAGCTACGAACTCGGGTAGGAAAAAGGAAAGTTTCCTTCACATGCTTGCTTTGCATAATGAATGCCTTACCCGCTGCTATTTTCTTCACCGCATCAATTTCCTGGAGGGCCTTGTGGGCTTCAGCATTGGCGCTCCAAGCGCTTTCAAGCGCCTGTGCGAGCTTGGACTCTCGCGTCTTAGTGTCAAGCTCAAGGACTCGTGTTTTTTGACAAGAGCCTCGAGCTCTTGCTGCACCTCGCCCACTCGGGCTTCTTGCTTCTCCCGCTCGATGCGCTCCTTGGCCGCTTTGTCTTCGGCCTCGGACAGCGCCTTCTTCAGGGTCGCCACCTCGATCGTGGCCCTTGGCAAATTCATGATGATCCTATTATTTTACAGCCGAACTTCTTTTCCAAAGCGTAGACAAGGTATTGCTTACCTTTGCTCTCCTCGAGCTGCCTCTAGGTAAGGCCAAGCTTGTTCTCGGACCGCTCCAGGTCCTCCTTCAGTGCAGAAACCTCTACAGTACGTGCGGCAGCGGCCAGCAGGGAAGCCTGCACTTACACATAGACATATTCTTATTAGAATCCTGGGTCATCATTTGATCCTTTATTCGGCCTCTCTTCTCGGACGCTGAATAGAGCATCAGGGGCTACTATCTATGCGGTAATATTTTCTTATATTTTGATTGCTTACCTCAAAGCCTGTTAGGAGGCTGGCGCAAGCTTCGGTCAGCCCGTTTTTGGCGGATTGAACCTTCTCGATCACCACACTCATGATAGTGCGGTGCTCTTCGTCGATGGAAGCGCTGCGAAGCGCTTCCAGCAAGTTGTCTGGTGCCTCTGGATGGACAGAAGACACCGGCACGGGCGGTTGGCCCCCCTGAACAGGGGACCGCCTGTCGGAGTCCGGAACCATCGAAGGTTCCGGCGCAGTGTTCGGCTGGGGGCCAAACTCGGAGCCCATGGGAGTCTCGCTCCCTTGGTACCCAGGGTCCGGGAGGTCGCCTCGAGGCGCCCCCAGGACCACCTCCCCTCGGCTCGATGCCTTTCGAGACAACACCTCGATGTTGTCAGTAGGGTGAGGGGTGGAAGCCGTCGGAAGAGAACCACTGTTCATATCCGACGAGTCCAATGAGCCGCTCGACGGGGATACGTCGAGATGAGCTCGGTACGGACTGCATAATCATGTTCGGCATGAGGAGAAGCAGTGCAATAAAACATACCATGAAGTACTATGGTGTCCGGACACTTACGACTTCGCCAGGGGCTTGACCCTGGGTAGCCACTCGTGGCCATAGTCGGCGGCCGTCGTGAAGCAGTCCGGAGGGAGGGTCCTTCCCTTCTTGGACCCTTCGGCCTCCCTGGTTGGGTCGGCCTTCCTTTTCTTGTCTCCCCCAGTTGGGGGGAGAGAACTTTTCTCCTCCTCCTCCTTGTTTTTATGGGAGGAGGGCGCGTCGGAGTCATCGGACGATGAGTCCGATACAACCTTGCGTCGGAGACCCTTTCGGGTCCCCGTGGCCTTCTTCTTGGTCTTCTTCGCCGGCACCTCGTAAGGTGCCGGAGTCAGCACCTCCGTCAGGAGGGCATCTGCGGGATCTTCAGGCAGAAGTGCTGGGCAATCGAGCTGCTCCGCTGTCTTTATCCAGTCCTATTAATGGCATAAGAGCTTAGATCCCGCACATCATTTAACCGGGGCAAATAAATACCCTGTGAGATACGAAAACTTACCGGATTAGCACGGCGCTTTGCGCTGAGTCCATGGTCCTCGGAGAGGGAAGGAGGTACCTCGGCGCCTTTGAACAGCACCCTCCAGACATCCTCGTGCGTCGTGTCGAAGAGCTCTCATAGCGTTTGGTGCTGGGCCGGGTCGAACTCCCACAAATCAAATGCTCGTCATTGCCACGGGAGAATCCGTACTCTGCTTGCTGGCCGACCACCACCTTCGGTTTGATATTGAAGGTTTTCAGCCACAGGCCAAAGTGGGGCCTGATGCAGAGGAAGGCCTCGCACACGACGATAAACGTCGAGATGTTGAGGATGAAATTGGGGGCCAGATCATGAAAATCCAGCCCGTATTAGAACATGAGCCCGCGGACAAACGGGTGGAGGGGAAATCCCAGTCCGCAGACGAAATGGGTGAGAAAAACTACCCTCTCATGGGGTTCGGGCGTGGGAATGATTTGCCCTGCACCTGGTAGCCGGTGCGCGATATCCGCGGCCAGATATCTGGCTTCCCGTAACTTTGTGATGTCCTCCATCATGATGGAGGAAACCATCCACTTGCCTCCCGCTCCGGACATGCTTGGAGTGGTTTGGGAAGAAAGACGCGAACTAGGGAACTAGAGCTCGAGTGTGCGGTAATGGGTAAGCAAGGAGAAAGAAGGCGTGGGTGAAAAGAGTGAATCCTAATCCCTTTATAAGGGCAAAAGAGGCGATGCGCCTCCCCACTTGCCTGGTAAAATCGCTTGTTCCCCGAGCGCCATAATTGATGGCGTGGTTGGGTTACCCACGTCCATATTGATGAGAATCCCATAATAAGGGGGGCACGATCTCTGCTTTGACAAGACGCGTCAAGAAAACCGCCTCGCGATATGTGCGGTGCTGGTTGAGAAAAACGGTTCGAATGATAACCGGGCCATGGCATGATGTCGTGCTGTCAAAACGTGTCAGCAGATTAGATTTACGGAAATATTATTATCTCTACGGTGGGGTGTGGAACTTGTTTTGTAGAGCCAGACACTATACTTGAGTTCAAAATCTTCTATGGAGTATTCGGAGGAGGAACCCGCCTTGCAATGTCGAAGACAATACTGCGCGTCGGACTCGTCATCATTGAAGCCTGGTTTAGGGGATACTGAGGGGGTCCTGGATTAGGGGGTCTCCGGACAGCCGGACTATACCCTTCGGCTGGACTATTGGACTATGAAGATACAAGATTGAAGACTTCGTCACGTGTCCGGATGGGACTCTCCTTGGCAAGGCAAGCTAGGCAATAGGGATATGTAGATCTCCTCCCTTGTAACCGACCTTGTGTTACCCTAACCCCCTCCGGTGTCTATATAAACCAGAGGGTTTAGTCCGTAGGACAACATACAATCATACCATAGGCTAGCTTCTAGGGTTAGCCTCTACGATCTCGTGGTAGATCAACTCTTGTAATACTCATATCATCAAGAATAATCAAGCAGGACGTAGGGTATTACCTCCATCAAGAGGGCCCTAACCTGGGTAAACATCTTGTCCCCTGCCTCATGTTACCATCCGCCTTAGACGCACAGTTCAGGACCCCTACCCGAGATCCGCCGGTTTTGACACCGACAGTTTTCGTCGTCAGACGACATTTCCTTTGTTTGTAGGTGAAACATTAATTGATAAACACTTACTAAAAGTATATAACTAAAAGTATAAAAAACTAACTCATCTAACATTAATATGTAGCTAATTGATCTAACATTTGACATTAATATCTAATATATATTTCTATCTATTTAATTCATCTAACATTTGACATTATATATATCTAACATTTCTATATATATATATATATAATCGTCTAAAAATTGACATTAATCTAACATTTATATAAACTAAAAATATAAAAAACTAACTCATCTAACATTAATATCTAGCTAATTTATCTAATTCATCTAACATTTGACATTAATATATCTAACATTTCTATATATATAATCATCTAACAATTGACATTAATCTAACATTTATATAAACTAAAAATATAAAAAACTAACCCATCTAACATTAATATCTAGCTAATTCATTAATTCATATAATATTTGACATTAATATATCTAACAATTCTAACAATTGACATTAATCTAACATTTATATAAACTAAAAATATAAAAAACTAACTCAGCTAACTTTAATATCTAGTTAATTCATCTAACATTTGACATTAATATATCTAACATTTCTATATATATAATCATCTAACAATTGACATTAATCTAACATTTATATAAACTAAAAGTATAAAAACTAACTCATCTAACATTAATATCTAGCTAATTCATCCAATTCATCTAACATTTGATATTGATATCTAACTAATTCATCTAACATTTGACATTAATTAATATCTAACATATATTTCTATATATCTATCTAACTAATTCATCTAAAATTTGACATTAATATCTAACATATATTTCTATATATCTAACTAATTCATCTAACATCTAGTATAAAAATATGCCTATGTTGTGTGTGTAGTGTGTGTGTGTACTGTGTATGTGAGGCCGCCGGCCATGGCGCGGCGCAGGGCCGGCGCGCGGGCGGTCGATCTCTTACATCGGGGCGACGGGGGGCGACGATGGGCTGGGGCAGCGACGACAATGGGGACGGGCCAGGGCGGCAACATAGGGGCCATCGGCAGCGCGAGCGCGCGATTGACGGGGACGGGCGTGTGCGGCAACGAGGGCAGGGATGGGCGCGCGCGACAGGGGCGGCGACGTCGACGGCGACGGCGACGGGGACGGGGTGCGCGCGAAGGGGACCGGCGCGCGAGGAAGAAGATGAAACTAACTGAAATTTTCGTAAGTGTTGTATATATAGGAGAGGCCTTTAGTACCGGCTGGAGCCACCAACTGGTACTAATGGTTAATTTTGGCCAGGCGAAGTGGCGGGAAGGGAAGACCTTAATACCGGGTGGTGGCTCCAACCGGTACTAAAGACCCTTCATTTAGTACCGGTTGGGGCCACGAACCGGTACTAAAGGGGGTGCGTTCCCATCCAGTAGTGCACAAAGTTTAGTCACACCTCACCGAGCGAAGGGCAGCCGCACTGGTTTATAAACCCAGCCGTGGCTGCTCGTGCGAGCTCCTCTCTAAAGCAAGCTTTTGGGCCTAACTTTGCCGCGCTGCCCTGTGAGCCTACTGGGCCTTATGGGCCTACATATCTACGCCCAAGGCCGAGCAGGCCCACTCGGCAGCGCCGAAATATTTTTTATATAGTTATTTTCTTTTATTTATTTCTGAGTAGTTTTTTAGAGTTTCTTTGTGAAAATTTTTGCTTTAGGTACAAAAAATTACAAACTTTCTGTTAGTGTCAGTAGTTTTCAAATTTGAATAGTTTAAATTTGAATTATTTGAAATTTGCGTGAATCACTACTTTGTGAATAACTTAACTCTAAAAATAAATTTTTGAGTGATTCTTTTTTCTTATGTTTAATATTAGTGCGTTCTATCATTATATTCAAATTGGTAATACGTCTCGAGTTGTAATAAGTTTAAAAAATGAAGTGTCGGTGTAACAGATGAGTTTTTTCGTCCGAAACCCTGATACTTCGAAAGAGATTGTCCAGTTTGTACACGAAGTGCATCCAGTTTTTGCCGTAACCCTCTCTACATTTTTGCACATGTTATGTGGGTGAAATGATGATACCATGCCAAGTTTCAAACTTTTCAGAGTTTATTTTGTAGTGCTTTTAAATTTCACGGTCATTTAGCTCTCAAAACAAATCAGTAAATGAATGAAAATAGCCAATGATGCCAAAAAGGGTTGAAAGTTGATGATGTGGCCTTGAATCGTGCATACTGAACGCAAAAAAGTCCGGAGCTGTAATAAGTTTAAAAAATGAAGTGTCGGTGTAACAGATGAGTTTTTTCGTCCAAAACCCTGATACTTAGAATGAGATTGTCCAGTTTGTACACGAAGTGCATCTAGTTTTTGACGTAACCCTCTCTACTTTTTTGCACATGCTATGTGGGTAAAATGATGATACCATGCCAAGTTTCAACCTTTTCAAAGTTCATTTTGTAGTGCTTTTCAATTTCACGGTCATTTAGCTCTCA
This sequence comes from Triticum urartu, assembly GCF_003073215.2. Taxonomy (NCBI): domain Eukaryota; kingdom Viridiplantae; phylum Streptophyta; class Magnoliopsida; order Poales; family Poaceae; genus Triticum; species Triticum urartu. The sequence continues at coordinate 548,835,713 of NC_053026.1, forward strand.
AAACAAATCAGTAAATGAATGAAAAGTAGCAAATGATGCCGGAAAGGGTTAAAAGTTGATGACGTGGCCTTGAATAGTGCATACTGAATGCAAAAAAGTCTGGAGTTGTAATAAGTTTAAAAATGTGAAGTGTCGGTGTAACAAATGAGTTTTTTCATCCGGAACTCTGATACTTCGAAAGAGATTGTCCAGTTTGTACATGATGTGCATCTAGTTTTTGCCGTAACATTCTCTACTTTTTTGCACATGCTATGTGGGTGAAATGATGATACCATGCCATGTTTCAACCTTTTCAGAGTTCATTTTGTAGTGTTTTTCAATTTCACAGTCATTTAGCTCTCAAAACAAATCAGTAAATTAATGAAAATAGCAAATGATGCCAGAAAGGGTTGAAAGTTGATGACGTGGCCTTGAATCGTGCATACTGAAGCTAAGAAACGTGCAGGTGAGCATTGCACCTGTCCTTCATCGTCTCTGCACTCAGGGCTTATAAACCCTGATACTTCGAAAGAGATTGTGTAAACATGTAAAAATATACATAAAAATACATTGATCAGTACCGCCTTTCAGCCAAAACGCACTACTGCTACAGAGAAATACATCAAAAATACATTGATCATTAATGATCTTTTTGTGTACAATCTGAATTGTCAATATGTGTCCTCACCGGTTTAGAAACCGGAGAAGACTCATATTGTGGTCACAAATTCTACACATAGAGTTCAATGAAGACCAAGTGGTTGTGATAATTTGAGAAGTAACATATTTAAGGTGGTAAAAACTATGTTAGCAGCGCGAGGTGGGACTAAAAAACCGCTACAGAATGAATCAACGAGAAACCTCTAGTACCGGTTTGTGGCATGAACCGGCACTAAAGGTGCTGGTGGGGCCCTAGCCTGACCACAGATTGCCACGGCCTCTTTAGTACCGGTTCGTGGCACGAACCGGTACTAATGAGCTCCGCCCCCCTAGTCGTTGGAACCGACACTAATGATCACATTAGTGTCAGTTCTGTTACAAACCGGGACTAATGTGCTTCACATTGGGCCCTTTTTCTACTAGTGCTTCCACGAACCAATTTTCACGCATTTTTGGGGTGCAATTATCCTCTATAGAGTTATATATCCAGTAGCCCTCAAGATGCAGATTGGCGCTAGATAAGGTCTATGTCATGAGCCTTTCTTTGTACTAGGTGACCTATTGCCAAATGTGGATGAATGGATCAAAGTGAAAATATAAGCCAAGAAATAACGTGTTGTGCACACACATAGACTAACTATAGGCCAGAAGTTAAGTCAACTATTTAAACATAAAATGGAAGTTAAATGAACTATCTGAAGACACCAACTGCAGCCAAGAAGCGAAGCAACTAAAGAAAATTTTAGGTGAACTATTTGAATGATGTTCCTCATGAACGGTTTGAGAGTGGTTATATTTGTATTGCATTTATATCTTTCATGTATATCTATCAACGACGTTGCCCATGTCCTTCTTTGGGCCAGATCAAATACCGGGCACTTGGGGCCATCGATGTTGCGGCGAAGAGTCCACCCAAGGGCAAGGACCGTTACGCACCGGAGCATTATTTTGAAGACGTCCTGGAGGCCGCCCGCTTGATAGAGGGTCAATGCTCGAAAGACATAATATTCGAGTGAGGTGTATGGGAATTGTAAAATACAATTTTATAGTTAATCTATTTTTATGTTTTGCTCGAAAGCTTGTGTTCCTCCTGTGCGGCCGTTTTTATATAATCTGAAAGTTTTCCAGTCATCGGCTTCAGCCGCCTCGTAGGAAGTACTGGGGTATTCGGAAAAGCATTTGAACACTCTTGACCCAATGTCTTGGTCCATGAAGGAGGTGATAATGCGGCGAACCAGGTAATCAGACTATAGGGTGTTAACACTTTCACTTAGCCATAGGAGTTTTATAGGGGGGACTACGATATAGCCCCTGGTATGTGTACGGCTTATTCCAATATGCTGTGTTACATATATGACCTGAAGAAAAAAGGTCCTTCGTGTGATACGGAGGGAATCGCGATAGATTCAGATAAGTCATCGAGTGGTTGACCAGCTCTCGCAGCATCATGACAGTCGGTTTTCGGCTTTCTCTACTGAGGTGCTTGACCAGATGAACCGGAAGCACAATCGCAGTAGTTCTCCCTTTACTACCCTAGCCGATAGAGCGGAACTTAAGGTAGCAAGCACAGGAGCCGGGCAACCCAACCATTGACCCAAGACATGATTCGGAGCTGATGCATATAAGGCCAAACTCGCGACGCCGAAGTACGTTGTAAAGTAGTTCGGACTTTGTTGGCAACTCATTTGTTCCCATACCGAGCCCCTGGCAGGTTATGCCGAGGTATATCTGTGAAACAGCCATAGGAGCCATATTCATTTGCGAAAAGACATGAATGATTAATTCGGAAAATATTTACTGGGACCTGAGCGATATGCCAATGATTACTTTATATATAAAAAGACCACAACCCCGGCTATTTGACATGCCCAGGGTCAAAGGCGGAGGAAAAAGGCATATTACAGGCTCAAAATAAAGAGTGCGGTCTACAAAAAGTTATTTTGGACCTCCTGTCGCACGTCTGCGTCACCTATCCTCGGCGAGGGGAATCCTTGACGGAAGTAGCCCCTTAGGTGAGTGTGCGGATCCGAGCTCCGATAGAGTCAGCTTAGATGTTTGTCCTTTGCGTCACCTGTTTTTAAGAGATAATGAAGAAAGAAAAAGGAAAGTAGATAAAAATGTTACGGGAATGATTGTAGGCTTGTCCGTATTGTGCTTCCGTCAATGCCCGTTGTAAGTGCAACTATCCCTGGGTGGTTTTGGTAATTCCTAACAACATATAGCTCATTGAGCAAATGCTATTCCAAGATAAATATTCCAGGAAAGCTCAATGTTTGGCATGGCATGGATTAGAAAGTGGACCCTTCAAAATGCTAAGGACAAAGGATTGGCTCAAGCTCAAAGCACAAGACTCTACATTTTCTATTTTAAGTGATCCAAGATCACAGTGAGTCTATAGGAAAAGCCAATACTATTAAGAAGGGATGATGTGTTGCTTAATGAGAATCTTGCTCAAAATGCTTGGTCGTATGCTCCAAAACCCTCCACTACTTTCTCACTTCCACATATGTCTTAAACCAAAAAGTACAACTCAGCCCCACCGAAGTTTCACATCCGGAGCCACCGAATTTAGTTGACATAGCCACTGCCAAAAACCCTAATCAATTCGGTCTCACTGAGATGGGGTTGCAAACTCTCGGTTTCCGTTCGTAACTTCCAGTCAAACCGAGATGAGCAATCGGTCTCACCGAGATTGCAATGAAAACTCTCGGTTTCCTTTTCATAACGTTTCGGTCCAACCGAGATGAGTGAATTGGTCCCACCAAGTTTTCCTGACCAACTCTCTGTTTGGCTATTACCAAAATCGGTCTCACCGAGTTTGTGTAATCGGTCTCACCGAGATTACCTTATGCCCTAACCCTAATGACATCGGTCCCAGTGAGTTGACATGTCGGTCCCACCGAGAATCCTAACATTCACATTTTGAACTAAATCGGTCCGACTGAGTTTAATGATTCGGTCCCACGGAGTTTGGTGATTTGTGTGTAACGGTTAGATTTTGTGTGGAGGCTATATATACCCCTCCACCCACTCTTCATTCGTGGAGAGAGCCATCAGAACATGCCTACACTTCCAATACATATTTTCTGAGGGAGAACCACCTACACTTGTGTTGAGGTCAGGATATTCCATTCCAACCACATAAATCTTGATCTCTAGCCTTCCCAAGTTGCTTTCCACTCAAATCTTCTTTCTACCAAATCCAAACCTATGAGAGAGAGTTGAGTGTTGGGGAGACTATCATTTGAAGCACAAGAGCAAGGAGTTCATCATCAACACACCATTTGTTACTTCTTGGAGAGTGGTGTCTCCTAGATTGGCTAGATGTCACTTGGGAGCCTCCGACAAGATTGTGGAGTTGAACCAAGGAGTTTGTAAGGGCAAGGAGATCGCCTACTTCGTGAAGATCTACCCTAGTGAGGCAAGTCCTTCGTGGGCGACAGCCATGGTGGGATAGACAAGGTTGCTTCTTTGTGGACCCTTCATGGGTGGAGCCCTTCGTGGACTCGCGCAACGATTACCCTTCGTGCGTTGAAGTCTCCATCAACGTGGATGTACGATAGCACCATCTATCGGAACCACGGATAAAAAATCTCCATGTCAACATTGCGTTTGCTCCCTCAAACTCATCCCTTTACCTTCATATGCAATTGTTTTACATTACGCTGCTATACTCTTAGAATTGCATGTGTAGGTTGATTGCTTGACTTGTACTAAGTTGCTAAAATCTGCCAAGAACTAAAATTGGGAAAAGGCTAGACTTTTATTTGATCAAGTAGTCTAATAACCCCCCCCTCTAGACATACTTCCGATCCTACATGTGGTATCAGAGCTTTGGTCTCCATTTTCTTTGATTTCCATAGCTTTTGGTGGTCATAGCCATGGTTTCACAACCTAGGAGAGTATGGCATCTAGTGAGGGAAATTACCACCGTAGAGGTCCTTACTTTGATGGTACTAATTTTGCTAGTTGGAAGTATAAGATGAAAATGCATATTCTTGGACATAACCCCGCCGCTTGGGCTATTGTGTGTATTGGCTTGTGATAACCCACAAGTATAGGGGATCGCAACAGTTTTCGAGGGTAGAGTATTCAACCCAAATTTATTGATTCGACACAAGGGGAGCCAAAGAATATTCTCAAGTATTAGCAGCTGAGTTGTCAATTCAACCACACCTAGAAACTTAATATCTGCAGCAAAGTATTTAGTAGCAAAGTAATATGATAGTAGTGGTAACGGTAGCAAAAGGTAATGATAGCAAAAGTAATGTTTTTGGTATTTTGTGGTGATGATAGAAATAGCAACGGAAAAGTAAATAAGCGAAGAACAATATATGCAAAGCTCGTAGGCAATGGATCAGTGATAGAGAATTATGCCAGATGCGGTTCATCATGTAACAGTCATAACCTAGGGTGACACAGAACTAGCTCCAATTCATCAATGTAATGTAGGCATGTATTCCGAATATAGTCATACATGCTTATGGAAAAGAACTTGCATGACATCTTTTGTCCTACCCTCCCATGGCAGCAGGGTCCTAGCGGAAACTAAGGGATATTAAGGCCTCCTATTAATAGAGTACCGGACCAAAGCATTAACACATAGTGAATACATGAACTCCTCAAACTACGGTCATCACCGGTAAGTATCCCGATTATTGTCACTTCGGGGTTAACGGATCATAACACATAATTGGTGACTATAGACTTGCAAGATAGGATCAAGAACTCTCATATATTGATGAAAACATAATAGGTTCAGATCTGAAATCATGGCACTTTGATGACCCACAAGTATAGGGGATCTATCGTAGTCCTTTCGATAAGTAAGAGTGTCGAACCCAACGAGGAGCAGAAGGAAATGAAAACCGGGTTTCAGCAAGGTATTCTCTGCAAGTACTGAAATAAGTGGTAACAGATACTTTTGTGATAAGATAATTTGTAACGAGCAACAAGTAACAAAAGTAAATAAAGTGCAGCAAGGTGGCCCAATCCTTTTTGTAGCAAAGGACAAGCCTGGAAAAACTCTTATATAAGGAAAAGCGCTCCCGAGGACACATGGGAATATCGTCAAGCTAGTTTTCATCACGTTCATATGATTCGCGTTCGGTACTTTGATAATTTGATATGTGGGTGGACCGGTGCTTGGGTGCTGTTCTTACTTGAACAAGCATCCCACTTATGATTAACCTCTATTGCAAGCATCTGCAACTACAACAAAAGTATTAAGGTAAAACTAACCATAGCATGAAACATATGGATCCAAATCAGCCCCTGACGAAGCAACGCATAAACTAGGGTTTAAGCTTCTGTCACTCTAGCAACCCATCATCTACTTATTACTTCCCAATGCCTTCCTCTAGGCCCAAATAATGGTGAAGTGTTATGTAGTCGACGTTCACATAACACCACTAGAGGCTAGACAACATACATCTCATCAAATTATCGAACGAATACCAAATTCACATGACTATTGACTACTAATAGCAAGACTTCTCCCTTGTCCTCAGGAACAAACGTAACTACTCACAAAGCATAAACATGTTCATAATCAGAGGGGTATTAATATGCATATAGGATCTGAACATATGATCTTCCACCAATTAAACCAACTAGCATCAACAACAAGGAGTAATCAACACTGCTAGCAACCTACTAGCACCAATCCCGGACTTGGAGACAAGAATTGGATACAAGAGATGAACTAGGGTTTTGAGATGAGATGGTGCTGATGAAGATGTTGATGGAGATTGCCCTCTCCCGATGAGAGGAGCGTTGGTGATGACGATGGCGATGATTTCCCCCTCCGGGAGGGAAGTTTCCCCAGCAGAACAGCTCTGCCAGAGCTCTAGATTGGATCCGCCAAGGTTCTTCCTCATGGCGGCGGAGTTTCGTCCCGAAAGGTTGCTGCTTTATTTTTTCTCGATGAAAGACTTCATATAGGAGAAGATAGTCATCGGAGAGCCACCAGGGGGCCCACGAGGTAGGAGGGCGCGCCCTAGGGGGGCGCCCCCCACCCTCGTGAGCAGGGTGTGGGCCCCCTGGTATTCATCTTTGGCGAGGATTTTTCATTATTTATTATAAGGTGTTCCGTGGAGTTTCAGGACTTTTGGAGTTGTGTAGAATAGGTCTCTAATATTTGCTCCTTTTCCAGCCCAGAATTCTGGCTGCCGGCATTCTCCCTCCTTATGTAAACCTTGTAAAATAAGAAAGAATAACCATAAGTATTGTGGCATAATGTGAAATAACAGCCCATAATGCAATAAATATCGATATAAAAGCATGATGCAAAATGGACGTATCAACTCCCCCAAGCTTAGACCTCGCTTGTTCTCAAGCGAAAGCTGATAACAATAAATATGTCCCCATGTTTAGAGGTAGAGGCGTCGATAAAAATAAAATACGGACATGAAGGTATCATGATTATTCTCTTAACAGCAACATATATAGATATTGTCATATGATTACTTATGTTCAAGTGATGATCTATTCACAATGCGAAAGTATGAATCAGAAATCTTATTGAGAATCAACAAACTATAACCTCAGTCATTGAAGGAATTGCAATTTATCATAACATCAGAAAGAGTCTATGTCAGAGCTAAAAAGCAAGTCCACATACTCAACTATCATCTAGTCCTTCATAATTGCTAACACTCACGCGATATTTGTGGTTACGGAGTTTTAATCGGACACAGAGAAATATAGGGGCTTATAGTTTCGCCCCACAACCTTTTACCTCGAGGGTAATGTCAACAATAATAACTCATGCCTCCCTACATCCAATTAGATATATCTATCAGGATCTTCCAACGCACTGTGCTTTCCAAAGGATAAAATGTAAAAAGGAAAGATGAAGATCACCATGACTCTTGCATAAGGTAGAAGATAATAATAAAAGATAGGCCCTTCGCAGAGGGAAGCAAAGGTTTCCATGCGCTTTTATGGTTGGATGCACGAAATCTTTATGCAAAAGAACGTCACTTTATATTGCCCCTTGTGATATGAACCTTTATTATGCAGTTCGTCGCTTTTATTACTTCCACATCACAAGATCGTATAAAGATTATTTCTCCCACACTAATCATACATATTTAGAGCAATTTTTATTGCTTCGCACCGATGACAACTTACTTGAAGGATCTTATTCAATCCATAGGTAGATATGGTGGACTCTCATGGCAAAACTGGTTTAAGGGCATTTGGAAGCACAAGTAGTATTTCTACTTGGTGCTGAGAATTTGGCTAGCAAGAGGGGGAAAGGCAAGCTCAACATGTTGGAGGATCCATGACAACATACTTTATCTCAGATATAAGAAAACATAACTCATCACGTTGTCTTCCTTGTCCAATATCAACTCTTTAGCATGTCATATTTTAATGAGTGCTCACAATCATAAAAGATGTCAATGATAATATATTTATATGTGAAGACTTCTCTTTCTTTATTACTTCCTATTAATTGCAACGATGACCAAAACTATGTTTGTCAACTCCCAACAACTTCTAAATCATCATACTCTTCCTATGTGAAGTCATTACTCTGAATAAGATCAATATGAACTTTTGTTTCTTTTTATTTCTTTCTCTTTTCTTTTATTTGGGATCATGGAAAAAATAAGCAAGCCCTTGACTCAACACAAATCTTTATTATATAGCTCACAGACTCGATTACATAGAGAAATCATAAGGCAAAACTCAAAACTAGATCATGCCATAAACTTTATTCTACTAGATCAAAATACTACTAATAGGATCGAACAAAAGAAAAGGGTAAAGATAGGAGTTGTGATTGTGATACGATACCGGGGCACCTCCCCCAAGCTTGGCGGTTGCCAAGGGGAGTGCCCATACCCATGTGATTATGTCTCCTTGGTTGGTGAAGAAGGTGGAGGTGTTGTTGATGATGCGGGCTTGTCATCCATCTTCCAAGGCATAGGTTCACCATCATAGAAGGATGATCGAGTCTCCGGAATCCTCGAATCTGTAGCCAAAACTCATCCTTTTGAATCTATATTCATACTCATAGTTTTGGTTTTGCGGGTCATAGATTTGGTCTTGGAGGTACTCAATCTTCTCATGTAGCTTGAAGATGGCCTCCTCGGTGTTCTTGGCATCCGGCTTGTAGTTGTTAGTGAACTCCGCGAGCATCGTGTGGCTAGCGTTGATTACACGCTCCACCATCCCCTGGCACTTGAAAACTTGTTGCTCCATTGCTTCGAGCCTCGCCTCCACGCTTCCAGTTCCCTTTGGTCCCTCAGCATCGCGGATGTGTAGCAACCCATCATGCATCTCAATGGTTTGAGGGTGTCGCAGCACCTCCGCGAGGTAAGGGTTGATGACCTTCTTGAAGAACTTGTCCTTGGAAGCACTTGGGGACGTCATGATAATCTAGATCTGTCAGAAAAACAGCTCGAAACAAGAACAGAAATATTTGCGTGATACGGGAGTCAAAACCTTCGGGAGAATATATAGTGAATTTTTACCGACCAAAATACGTATCGTGCAAGAAAACGGAGTCCGGAAGGCACACGAGGTGCTCACGAGGTAGGAGGCGCGCCCTAGGGGGGCTCCCTCCACCCTCGTGAGGCCCTCGTGTCCTTCCCGAACTGCTACTTATTTTTTCTATTTTTCTAAATATTCCAAAATGGAGAAATATTGCCTTAAAAACTGTTTTGGAGTCGTTTTACTTACCGTACCACATACCTATTCCTTTTCAGAGTCTGAAATGTTCTGGAAAGTGTCCCTTATGTATTCCTCTGGGGTTACGGTTTCAATAATATTGGTTTCAACATTTATGGGATTACTTGAGATATAATGTTTGATTCTTTGACCGTTTACCACCTTCGGATTTGTGCCTTCGAAGTTGTTGATTTTTATGGCACCGGAACGATAGACCTCCTCGATAACATAGGGGCCTTCCCATTTAGAGAGAAGTTTTCCTGCAAAAAATCTTAAACGAGAGTTGTATAGCAATACATAATCACCTACATTAAACTCACACTTTTGTATCCTTTTGTCATGCCATCTTTTAACTTTTTCTTTAAACAACTTGGCATTTTCATAATCTTGGGTTCTCCATTCATCAAGTGAGCTAATATCAAATAACCTCTTCTCACCGGAAAGTTTAAAATCATAATTAAGTTCTTCAATTGCCCAATAAGCCTTGTGTTCTAGTTCGAGAGGTAAGTGACATGCTTTTCCATAGACCATTTTATACGGACACATACCCATAGGATTTTTATATGCAGTTCTATAGGCCCATAATGCATCATCAAGTTTCTTGGACCAATTCTTTCTAGACCTATTAATAGTCTTTTGCAAAATTAATTTGAGTTCTCTATTACTCAATTCAACTTGACCACTAGACTGTGGGTGATACGGAGATGCAATTCTATGATTGATGTCATATTTAGCAAGCATTTTACGGAAAGCACCATGAATAAAATGTGAACCACCATCAGTCATTAAATATCTAGGGACACCAAACCTCAGAAAAATAACTTCTTTAAGCATTTTAATAGAAGTGTTATGATCAGAACTACTAGTTGGAATAGCTTCTACCCACTTAGTAACGTAATCAACATCAACTAAAATATGTGTATAACCATTAGAGGAAGGAAAATGTCCCATATAGTCAAAGCCCCAAACATCAAATGGTTCAATAACAAGTGAATAATTCATAGGCATTTCTTGACGTCTACTAATATTACCAATTCTTTGACATTCATCACAAGATAGGACAAACTTACGGGCATCCTTGAAGAGAGTAGGCCAATAAAAACCGGATTGCAATACCTTATGTGCAGTTCTATCTCCCGCGTGGTGTCCTCCATAAGTTTCGGAGTGGCACTTGCGTAGGATCTATTCCTGTTCATGCTCAGGTACACAACGTCTAATAACACCATCCACTCCTTCTTTATAAAGATGTGGGTCATCCCAAAAGTAATGTCTCAAATCATAGAAGAACTTTTTCTTTTGTTGGTATGTGAAGCTAGGTGGTATGAATTTAGCAACAATATAATTACCATAATCAGCATACCAAGGAGTACTACGAGAAGTACTTATGACATTTAATTGTTCATCGGGAAAGCTATCATCAATAGGTAGTGGGTCATCAAGAACATTCTCTAACCTAGATAAGTTGTCTGCAACGGGGTTCTCAGCTCCTCTTCTATCAACAATATGCAAATCAAATTCTTGTAGCAAGAGAACCCATCTAATAAGTCTAGGTTTAGCATCTTTCTTCTCCATAAGATATTTAATAGCAGCATGATCAGTGTGGATAGTTACTTTAGAATCAACAATATAAGATCTGAACTTATCACAAGCAAATACAACTGCTAAAAGTTCTTTTTCAGTAGTAGCATAATTTCTTTGAGCATTGTGTAGAGTCTTACTAGCATAATGGATAACATTTAATTTATTATCAACTCTTTGCCCTAGAACAGCACCTACAGCATAATCGCTAGCATCACACATAATTTCAAAGGGTAAATTCCAATCAGGTGGCTGAACAACAGGTGCAGAGACTAATGCTTTCTTAAGTATTTCAAATGCTTCTACACAATCATCATCAAAAACAAATGGTATATCTTTTTTTAATAAATTAGTCAGAGGCCGAGAAATTTTTGAGAAGTCCTTAATGAACCTCCTATAAAATCTGGCGTGACCAAGGAAACTTCTTATACCTTTGATGTCCTTGGGGCATGGCATCTTTTCAATAGCATCAACCTTGGCTTTATCAACTTCAATACCTCTTTCAGAAACTTTATGCCCCAAGACAATACCTTCATTAACCATAAAGTGGCACTTTTCCCAATTCAAGACAATATTAGTTTCTTCACATCTCTGCAAAACTCGATCAAGATTGCTCAAGCAATCATCAAAAGAGGATCCATAGACGGAAAAGTCATCCATGAAAACCTCACAAATCTTTTCACAAAAGTCAGAGAATATAGCCATCATGCATCTTTGAAAGGTAGCAGGTTGAAAGGATCGAGAACAGGTGTCTAGAGGGGTGATTAGACACTAAGTGCCAAAAGTTGCAGTTTTTAATATTCCTAAGTTTAAGTGGAGTTTAAGCACAAGTTTAACAAAGACAATACATATCAAGCAAGCATGCAATGAGTATATGAGCAGCGGAAAGTAAAGCATGCAACTTGCAAGAATGTAAAGAGAAGGGTTTGGAGTATTCAAATGCAATTGGAGACACGGATGTTTTTGTCGTGGTTCTGATAGGTGGTGCTATCGTACATCCACGTTGATGTAGAGTTCAACCCATGGAGGGTAACGGTTGCGTGAGTCCACGGAGGGCACCACCCACGAAGGGTCCACGAAGAAGCAACCTTGTCTATTCCATCACGGCCGTCGCCCACGAAGGACTTGCCTCACTAGCGGTAGATCTTCATGAAGTAGGCGATCTCCTTGCCCTTAAAAACTCCTTGGTTCAACTCCACAATCTTGTTGGAGGCTCCCAAGTGACACCTAGCCAATCTAGGAGACACCACTCTCCAAGAAGTAACAAATGGTTTGTTGATGATGAACCCCTTGCTCTTGTGCTTCAAATGATAGTATCCCCAACACTCAACTCTCTCTCACAGGATTTGGATTTGGTGGAAAGAATATTTGAGTGGAAAGCAACTTGGGAAAGGCTAGAGATCATGATTCATATGGTTGGAATGGAATATCTTGACCTCAACACAAGTGTAGGTGGTTCTCTCTCAGAAAATGTGTATTGGAAGTGTAGGTATCTTCTGATGGCTCTCTCCATGAATGAAGAGTGGGTGGAGGGGTATATATAGCCTCCACACAAAATCTAACCGTTACACACAATTTGCCAAACTCGATGGGACCGAATGGTTAAAATCGGTCGGACCGATTCAGCAAACCTAGTGACCGTTAGGATTTTCGGTGGGACTGAGATGCAACTCGGTAGGACCGATATGGTTAGGGTTAGGGCATAACGTAATCTCGGTGTGACCGATTACATAAACTCGGTGGGACCGATTTTGGTAATAAGCTAACCAGAGAGTTGGTCAGGCAAACTCGGTGAGACCGATTACACAAACTCGGTGGGACCGATTTTGGTAATAAGCTAACCAGAGGGTCTGCATTGTAATCTCGATAGTACCGATTGCTCAAACTCGGTGAGACCGATTTTGGTAGTGGACATACACAGAGATATTACAATCCCATCTCGGTGAGACCGAGATCCCTATCGGTGAAACCGATTTGCTAGGGTTTGTGGCAGTGGCTATGACATCTGAAACTCGGTGGTGCCGGATAGATAGAATTGGTGGGGCCGAGTTTGACATTTGGTTTAGGTCATATGTGGATGTGGGAAGGTAGTTGAGGGTTTTGGAGCATATGACTAAGCACTTTGAGCAAGCAAGCCATTAAGCAACACCTCATCCCCTCTTGATAGTATTGGCTTTTCCTATAGACTCAATGTGATCTTGGATCACTAAAATAGAAAATGTAGAGTCTTGATCTTGAAGCTTGAGCCAATCCTTTGTCCTTAGCATCTTGAAAGGGTTCCACATCCTCTAGTCCATGCCACTCCATTGTTGAACTTATCTGAAACATACTAGGTAAAAGTGTTAGTCCAACAAGAGATATGTTGACATTAATTACCAAAACCACCCAGGGAGCACTTGTGCTTTCAATCTCCCCCTTTTTGGTAACTGATGACAACATACATCAAAGCTTTAGATAAAGATATAGATAATAGCAAGTAAACCTTTGGAAAGACATGTAACATGCATAGGCTCCCCCTACATGTATGCAATCATGTGAATATTGAATATAGGAGCTTGTGAATGTGTAAACATGAAAGAGTAAGCAATGTGTTACATGTATCTTGGCTATATGCATTAGAGCAAATGATGTGAATATGAGAAATGTACCTTCATGCTTATGAGTCTTTCTTGCAAACAGTATGTACATCAGCAAGAATTTCTCATTCACATGACTGTGATGCATATACTTACCTTGTGGTCTTGAGTTGGCTTAGGATGGGATGAACCTGCGCAAACAAGCTTAAATAACATAGATACACCTACTGACCAGAGCAAGCAAGAGAAACCACAAGAAAACCAAGACTGGGATGACATGTAGAGTGAGTACTAAGTACCACATTGGATATAGACATGTCCCCAAAGGTAAAGATATGCAATAAAATCATAGATTTCCTTCCCTTAGATGTCTTGCTCCCCCTGAATCTGCATGGGATATTGGGAGAAGATAGGGAGCAGAAAATCAGAGCAACAAAAAAAGGAACAACAGAGCTTGAGCTAAAGCAAGCAACCAAACATGTCTTTCCCCTCTTAAAGACATGTGACATATCTCCTCTTGAACACCAAGCATCTGGGGTCTTTGATGATATTACTTTCTCCTAGTTGAGAAACTCTCTCCCCCTGAGTATTTTCTCTTTCTCCCCCTATAGGAAGGATTAAGCTTTGATGTGATCTCTCTCTCCCCCTTTGACATCAATTTCCAAGAATGGCTCTTCTGGACATGTGATACAAATGGGTTGGTCCTCGAGTCACAGAGAAAAGGAACATGTCTAATATGATGCTGGTAGAGGACAAGAATCATTGAGTGGAGCTGGAGCAAACAGAAATCAGGAATAAGTGGCAAGTTGGTTTTCCTGTGGTGGAATCGGTGACTCCGAGTTGTGTGCTTCGGTTGCACCGAAAGATTTCGGTTGGGCCGAAGAGAACAAACCGGTGTGACCGAGTTCATTAGAGTGAAACCACTTGTCACCTCAACTCACTAGACAAGTAAAATCTCACAAGGATATGCAAGGAATTTACTGAAAGATTTGCAATGAATTGGATGCAGAGAATGCAGAACAAAAAAGGAAAGAAAAGAAACTAAAAGTTCTAGATGAAATTTTTTTTTGAAAGGGGAAACAAATATGAAAGAGACAAAAGCACGGAGAGACACATGAGAACTTCATCTAGAGATGGTCGGCGACAAAGTCACCTATGTTAGAGTATATTGACTTAGGAGTCAAGTGAGAGCACTTGATCATAGGTCATACTCATCGTTTAAGCTCAAAATGGGGTTACCATTTTTCATTTAAGCCTTTTGATGTATTCACATCTTTTCGAGTTGCTTTGACTCATGACTTGGAGTAAAGCTTCTCTAAGATGGAATAACATACCTTGGGTGGTGGTGTTGATCTTGCTCATGTGGTTGAACTTGTGCGGGTTGCTCAAGGTTGATGTAGTTCATCAAGGGTTGGGAGCACCACTTGGAGTTTGAGTTCATCTACCTACATGGGTTAGTTTTGCAAGGTAGAGCACTTGTGTATCCAAAATGACAATCATGAGACTCAACATAGAATTTGCCAAAGGATATGTTTGAATGGTTTCATGCTTCCTTGTCTTCCACCACCATTGTGTAGAGACTTGGTGATGTAGAGATTGCTCAAGATGTGAGTGAGTTGCAATCTCATAGATTTAGATTCAACCAAGTACCTACACGGTTTAGATAACATGCAAGGTACAAATATATCCAAGACATATGAATAGCATCATAAGAGAAATATCGAGGATTAGTCATAGGCTCATGCCCCGCATGTATCAAATGGAGTTCCTACTCCAAGTTTGAAGCATCAATGATGTTCAATTCACCTCTCAACTTGCAAAACACTTTCTCATCAAGTGGTTTAGTGAATATATCTGCCAATTGCTTATCGGTGTGAACATGCTTAAGGTTAATGTCCCCTTTTGCAACATGATCTCGAATGAAATGATGACGAACTTCAATATGCTTAGTTCGAGAATGTTGCACGGGATTGTGAGCAATCTTAATAGCACTTTCATTGTCACATAGCAATGGAACATGTTTCACATATATCCCATAATCTTTGAGAGTTTGGGTCATCCAAAGTAATTGAGCACAACATGAAACAGCGGCAATGTATTCCGCTTCGGCAGTGGATAAGGATACCGAGTTTTGTTTCTTGGAAGACCAAGACACAAGAGATCTACCAAGGAATTGAGAAGTACCCGAAGTGGATTTTCTATCAACCTTGTCTCCGGCATAGTCCGAATCAGAGTAGCCAACAAGATCAAAAGAGGACCTCTTAGGATACCAAATGCCAAAATTTGGTGTATGGATTAGGTATCTCACTATCCTTTTCACAGCCTTAAGATGACACTCTTTAGGAGCAGCTTGATATCGTGCACACATGCACACACTTAGCATAATATCGGGACGAGAGGCACATAGATATAACAATGAACCAATCATAGAGCGATAAACCTTTTGATCAACCGGTTCACCATCTTTGGTCAAATCAAGATGTCCACTAGTAGGCATGGGTGTAGTCATACCTTTGCATTCTTGCATATTGAACTTCTTGAATAAGTCCTTGGTGTACTTCCTTTGAGAGACAAAGGTACCTTCCTTAGTTTGCTTGATTTGCAAACCGAGAAAGAATTTGAGTTCACTCATCATAGACATCTCAAACTTCTCAGACATTAGCTTTCCAAACTTCTCACTAAAATGAGGGTTAGTTGAACCAAATATGATATCATCAACATAAATTTGGCACACAAATAGTTCTCCATTAACCCTTTTAGTAAAAAGATTAGAATCAATTTTACCAATTTCAAAGCCTTTTTTAATAAGAAACTTGGTCAAGCATTTATACCATGCTCTAGGAGCTTGTTTAAGACCATAAAGGGCTTTGTGAAGTTTGTAAACACGATTAGGTTTCTTAGGATTGACGAAGCCGGGAGGTTGCTTAACATAAACTTCCTCCTTGATTTTGCCATTTAGAAAAGCACTTATAATGTCCATTTGGTACAAGGTGATATCATGGTGATTAGCATAAGAAAGTAAGATGCGAATGGACTCAAGTCTAGCAATGGGAGCATATGTCTCACCATAGTCCATACCTTCAACTTGTGTGTAGCCTTGGGCGACGAGACGTGCTTTGTTGTGAACCACTTGTCCATCTTCATCTTGCTTGTTGTGAAACACCCATTTGGTACCAATGATGTTCTGGTTGTTGTCAGGCTTCTCGACTAATGTCCACACTTGATTTCTCTCAAAGTTGTGTAGCTCTTCATGCATAGCGTTTATCCAGTCCGGATCCTCCAATGCTTCTTCAACCTTCATAGGTTAAATGCTAGAGATGAATGAGTAATGTTCACAAAAGTTAGCTAAACGAGTTTTAGAGCGAGTGATTCTCCCAGTTTGGATATCATTGTAGATTTGCTCGATGGGATGATCCTTAGCAATTCTTGCTCGAACTCGTGAAAGCTTTTGCTTGGGTCGGGGTGGAACATCCTCTTCATCTTGTGCTTCTTCTTGGCCTTCTTCATTGTTGACGTTGTTGTTCTCTTGTCGTGGTGGAGAAGGAGGTTGTTGATGTTCATCTTGGTGCGCTTCCTCATTTTCTTCATCTTGGCATGTCCCACTTGTGGATGCTTCCGTATCAACTCTTGGTTCACCTTGTCGTGAGGTAGAAGCTTCCACTTGGACGGACGAGGTACTCTCCTTCACTTCCGTTGGACGAATCTTGCTAATGGACAAGTCTTGAATTGCTTCCGAAGGGTCTTTGTCTCCTACATCAATTGGCAATTGCTCTACTTGCGAGCCGTTAGATTCATCAAACTTCACATCTACCGTCTCTTCAACCTTTCGGGTGAAATTGTTGTAGACACGGTAAGTGTGAGAGTTTGAGCCATAACCAAGTAGGAAACCTTCATGAGATTTAGGAGCAAATTTAGAACGACGATGCTTATCAAGAATGTAGCACTTTGAGCCGAATACTCGAAAGTATCCAACTTGGGGTTTGTTACCGGTGAGGAGCTCGTATGCCGTCTTGCCGAGTAGCTTGTGAAGATACAAGCAATTTGTTGCATGACAAGTTGTCTCAACCGCTTCTGCCCAAAAGTGCTTTGGACTTTTGTACTCATCAAGCATCGTTCTTGCCATCTCGATAAGAGTCCGGTTCTTCCTTTCAACAACTCCATTTTGTTGAGGTGTGTACATAGCCGAGAACTCGTGTGAAATCCCTTCTTCGTCAAGAAACGTGTCCACATTTGCGTTCTTGAACTCCGTTCCGTTGTCGCTCCGAACCTTCTTGATCTTCACGTCAAACTGATTTTGGGCCTTCCTAGCGAAGTTTTTGAAGATCTTTTGGACCTGCGATTTGTCATCAAGAAAGAACACCCACGTAAATCTTGAAAAATCATCAACTATGACTAGACCAAATGAGTTAACACCGAGACTCTTGTAGGCATTTGGACCAAAGAGATCCATGTGAAGTAGCTCGAGTGGTCTTCTTGTGGTCATGATGTTCTTCGCGCGGTGACTTCCTCCAACTTGTTTCCCTGCTTGACAAGCACTACAAAGTCTATCCTTGTCAAATATGACATCTTTTATTCCAAGGATATGATCACCTTTAATAAGATTATCAAGATTTCGCATACCAACATGACCTAGTCTTCTATGCCACAACCAGCCTTTAGAAGATTTGGTAATTAAGCAAGTTCTAGGTTGAGCCTTTTTAGTGAAATCAACAATGTAAAGATATCCTCTACGTATACCGGTAAAGACCGTTTTATGATTGTCTCTACGAAACACTTGGCAATCTACTTCAGTGAATAAGACAATGAAACCGAAATCCGCAAGTCTAGAAACTGAAAGTAAATTGTATCCAAGGGATTCAACGAGCATGACATTTTGTATGGAGCTATCATGTGAGATGGCCACCTTACCAAGGCCAACCACCTTACCCTTTGAATTATCACCAAAAGTGACATATTTTCGAGGGTCGTCGTTTTCAGCAAGCTCACGGAACATATCTTTATCTCCGGTCATATGATCAGTACATCCACTATCAAGGACCCATTCCTTTCCTCCAGCCATGTAGCAGCTAAGATTTGCCATAAGACCAAAATGCCTCATTGCATCATCAAGATCATAGTCGCTACCATCATCTTCATCATAGTATCCATGTTAAACATCATCTTGTGATTGATCAATTCCTAGAGAGGGTAATTCATTAGATAAATGACAATCACAATGGTTACCTTTATGAATTCTAATAGCTTCGGATATGATATCGCTAATGATTCCAACATTTCCTTTAGCACGCATGAGATTGGTAAGCTCAAATAGACAATCACCAAAGCTAGGATCACTAGAGTTCATCTTACTCAAGGCAATAGACTTATGGAGAATTTCGTCTAAATTTTTCAAGGAATAATCTGGAAATCGTTCCTCAAGAAATATCAATATGGTGTAGGCACACTTGAGAGTAGGCAAACATCTAATAAAGTTTCTAGGCAAGCCTCTAATGATGAGCTCAACAGTTCTAAGATTGCGAATCATGTCAATATCTTCATCTAGGGTAGGGTGCAAAGGATCGACATGAGGTGCACAAGGGCTAGTAATGTACTTGTTCAAATGATATTCATTGAAAATCTCAAGCATTTCATTTTTCCACTCATGAAAATACTCTCCATCAAGAATAGGCACTCTATGTCTAAGACTCCCCAAAGTAGACACATCCATCTTCCTCCAATGGTGTTTAAACCGAGGCAATGGAGACCAAAGCTCTGATACCAATTGAAAGGATCGAGAAGAGGTTTCTAGAGGGGGGGTGATTAGACACTAAGTGCCAAAAGTTGCAGTTTTTAATATTCTGAAGTTTAAGTGGAGTTTAAGCACAAGTTTAACAAACACAATACATATCAAGCAAGCATGCAATGAGTATATGAGCAACGGAAAGTAAAGCATGCAACTTGCAAGAATGTAAAGAGAAGGGTTTGGAGTATTCAAACGCAATTGGAGACACGGATGTTTTTGTCGTGGTTCCGATAGGTGGTGCTATCGTACATCCACGTTGATGGAGACTTCAACCTGCGGAGGGTAACGGTTGCGCGAGTCCACGGAGGGCTCCACCGACGAAGGGTCCACGAAGAAGCAACCTTGTATATTCCATCACGACCGTCGCCCACGAAGGACTTGCCTCACTAGCGGTAGATCTTCACGAAGTAGGCGATCTCCTTGCCCTTACAAACTCCTTGGTTCAACTCCACAATCTTGTTGGAGGCTCCCAAGTGACACCTAGCCAATCTAGGAGACACCACTCTCCAAGAAGTAACAAATGGTGTGTTGATGATGAACCCCTTGCTCTTGTGCTTCAAATGATAGTCTCCCCAACACTCAACTCTCTCTCACAGGATTTGGATTTGGTGGAAAGAAGATCTGAGTGGAAAGCAACTTGGGAACGGCTAGAGATCAAGATTCATATGGTTGGAATGGAATATCTTGACCTCAACACAAGTGTAGGTGGTTCTCTCTCAGAAAATGTGTATTGGAAGTGTAGGTATGTTCTGATGGCTCTCTCCACGAATGAAGAGTGGCTGGAGGGGTATATATAGCCTCCACACAAAATCTAACCGTTACACACAATTTGCCAAACTCGGTGGGACCGAATGGTTAAAATCGGTCAGACCGATTCAGCAAACCTAGTAACCGTTAGGATTTTCGGTGGGACTGAGATGCAACTCGGTAGGACCGATATGGTTAGGGTTAGGGCATAGCGTATTCTCAGTGTGACCGATTACACAAACTCGGTGGGACCGATTTTGGTAATAAGCTAACCAGAGAGTTGGTCATGCAAACTCGGTGAGACCGATTACACAAACTCGGTGGGACCGATTTTGGTAATAAGCTAACCAGAGGGTCTGCATTGTAATCTCGGTAGTACCGATTGCTCAAACTCGGTGAGACCGATTTTGGTAATGGACATACATAGAGAGATTACAATCCCATCTCGGTGAGACCGAGATCCCTATCGGTGAAACCAATTTGCTAGGGTTTGTGGCAGTGGCTATGACATCTGAAACTCGGTGGCGTCGGATAGATAGAATCGGTGGGGCCGAGTTTGACTTTTGGTTTAGGTCATATGTGGATGTGGGAAGGTAGTTGAGGGTTTTGGAGCATATGACTAAGCACTTTGAGCAAGCAAGCCATTAAGCAACACCTCATCCCCTCTTGATAGTATTGGCTTTTCCTATAGACTCAATGTGATCTTGGATCACTAAAATAGAAAATGTAGAGTCTTGATCTTGAAGCTTGAGCCAATCCTTTGTCCTTAGCATCTTGAAAGGGTTCCACATCCTCTAGTCCATGCCACTCCATTGTTGAACTTATCTGAAACATACTAGGTAAAAGTGTTAGTCCAACAAGAGATATGTTGACATTAATTACCAAAACCACCCAGGGAGCACTTGTGCTTTCACAGGTGCATTACATAAACCAAAAGGCATACATCTATAAGAAAAAGTACCAAAAGGGCATGTAAAATTAGTCTTTGATTGATCTTTAGCCGACATAGGTATTTGAGAGAAACCAGAATAACCATCTAGAAAGCAATAATGTGTATGTTTGCATAATCTTTCTAGCATTTGATCGATAAAGGTAAGGGGTAATGATCTTTCTTAGTAGCCTTATTTAATTTACGGAAATCAATTACCATCCTATAACCTGTAATAATTCTTTGTGGAATCAATTCATCTTTATCATTAGGAACAATAGTAATACCTCCCTTCTTAGGGACACAATGAACAGGGTTACCCATTGACTATCAGCAACGGGATAAATTATACCTGCCTCCAGAAGCTTTAGTATTTCTTTTCTTACCACTTCTTTCATTTTAGGATTCACACGTCATTGAGGATCATGAACTGGTTTGGCATCTGCTTCCAATTTTATTCTATGTTGACATAGAGTGGGACCAATGCCCTTAAGATCATCAAGAGTATATCCAATAGCAGCACAATGCTTCTTCAGAGTTTTCAATAATCTTTCTTCTTCATGCTCTGAAAGGTTAGCACTAATAATAACAGGATATATCTTCTTTTCATCAATATAAGCATATTTAAGATTATCAGGCAATGGTTTAAGCTCAAACACGGGATCACCCTTAGGTGGAGGGGGATCCCCTAGGATTTCAACAGGCAGATTGTGTTTCAAAATAGGTTCCTGTTTAAAGAATACTTCATCTATTTCCCTTCTTTCGTTCATAATCATATCATTCTCATGGTCTAGCAAATAATGTTCTAAAGGATCACTAGGAGGTACGGCAATAGAAGCAAGACCAATAATTTCATCCTTACCAGGCAATTCTTCTTCATGGTGTTGTTTACTAAATTTAGAGAAATTAAATTCAGGAGTCATATCATCTAAACCGACAGCAACAACACCCCTTGTGCAATCTATGGTAGCATTAACAGTATTCAAGAAGGGTCTACCAAATATAATGGGACAAAAGCTATCTTGTGGGGAACCAAGAACAAGAAAATCAGCAGGATATTTAGTTTTCCCACACAAGACTTCAATATCTCTAACAATTCCCATTGGTGCTATAGTATCTCTATTAGCAAGTTTAATAGTGACATGAATTTCTTCTAACTCAACAGGTGCAATGTCATGCATAATTTCTTTGTATAAGTCAATAGGTATTGCACTAGCACTAGCACCCATATCACATAATCAATGATAACAATGATCTCCTATTTTAACAGAAATAACAGGCATGCCTACCACAGGTCTAGGTTTATCTGAATCACAGGGTTTAGCAATTCTAGCAGTTTCATTACAGAAGTAAATAACATGCCCATCTATATTATCAGACAGTAGTTCTTTAACAATAGCAATATTAGGTTTGACTTTAACTTGCTCAGGAGGTGTATATGTTTTAATATTGCTTTTACGAACCACAGTTGAAGCTTTAGCATGATCCTTTATTCTAATAGGGAAAGGTGGTTTCTCAACATAAGAAGTAGGAACAATGGGATCATTATAAGTGATAATCTTTTCTTTAACTTTAATAGGTGCAGCTAATTTTACTTCTATGGGAGGATGATATTTAAACCACTTCTCCTTGGGGAGATCAACATAAGTAGCAAAAGATTCACAGAAAGAAGCTACTATCTCAGAATCAAGTCCATATTTAGTGCTAAACTTACAGAAAATATCGGTATCCATAAAGGATTTAACACAATCAAACTTAAGTGTCATACCTGACTCCTTACCTTGTCGAGGTCCCAATCTTCGGAGTTGCGTTTAATTCTTTCCAATAAATCCCATTTGAATTCAATAGTCTTCATCATAAAAGAGCCAGCACAAGAAGTATCAAGCATGGTGCGATTGTTACCAGAAAGCCGAGCATAAATTTTTTGAATAATCATTTGTCTTGAGAGCTCATGATTGGGGCATGAATATAACATTGACTTAAGCCTCCCCCAAGCTTGAGTGATTCTTTCTCCTTCGCGAGGCCAAAAATTATATATATAATTGCGATCACGATGAACAAGATGCATAGGATAAAACTTCTGATGAAATTCCAATTTCAGTCGTTTGTAATTCCAAGACCTCATATCATCACATAGCCTATACCATGTCGATGCATCTCCCCTCAAAGATAAGGCGAAGACCTTCTTCTTAACAACATCTCCAGGTACACCTGCAAGCTTAAATAATCCACAAACTTCATCCACATATATCAAATGTTCATCCAGATGTTTTGTTCCATCTCCTAAAAAGGATTAGCTAGCAGTTTTTCCATTATACCCGAAGGAACTTCAAAGCAAGCATTTTCATCTTCATTTTCATTTTCAGTAGGTTCAGTAGGTTGAGGAGCAACTCTTTGCTCTACTGGTCGGGGTGAAGATACCCCGAACAAGCCCCTCAGAGGATTACTTTCCATAGTAACAAGTGACAGTAAATTTCAGCACACTATATAAATTTTTCCTTACCAAATTCCACCTACCAAAGGCGCTTCACTCCCCGGCAACGGCGCCAGAAAAGAGTCTTGATGACCCACAAGAATAGGGGATATATCGTAGTCCTTTCGATAAGTAAGAGTGTCGAACCCAACGAGGAGCAGAAGGAAATGACAAGCGGTTTTCAGCAAGGTATTCTCTGCAAGTATTGAAATAAGTGGTAACAGATAGTTTTGTGATAAGATAATTTGTAACGAGCAACAAGTAACAAAAGTATATAAAGTGCAGCAAGGTGGCCCAATCCTTTTTGTAGCAAAGGACAAGCCTGGAGAAACTCTTATATAAGGAAAAGCGCTCCCGAGGACACATGGGAATATCGTCAAGCTAGTTTTCATCACGTTCATATGATTCGCGTTCGGTACTTTGATAATTTGATGTGTGGGTGGACCGGTGCTTGGGTGCTGTTCTTACTTGAACAAGCATCCCACTTATGATTAACCTCTATTGCAAGCATCCATAACTACAACAAAAGTATTAAGGTAAAACTAACCATAGCATGAAACATATGGATCCAAATCAGCCCCTTACGAAGCAATGCATAAACTAGGGTTTAAGCTTCTGTCACTCTAGCAACCCATCATCTACTTATTACTTCCCAATGCCTTCCTCTAGGCCCAAATAATGGTGAAGTGTTATGTAGTTGACATTCACATAACACCACTAGAGGCTAGACAACATACATCTCATCAAAATATCGAACGAATACCAAATTCACATGACTACTAATAGCAAGACTTCTCCCTTGTCCTCAGGAACAAACGTAACTACTCACAAAGCATAAACATGTTCATAATCAGAGGGGTATTAATATGCATATAGGATCTGAACATATGATCTTCCACAAATTAAACCAACTAGCATCAACTACAAGGAGTAATCAACACTACTAGCAACCTACTAGCACCAATCCCGGACTTGGAGACAAGAATTGGATACAAGAGATGAACTAGGGTTTTGAGATGAGATGGTGCTGATGAAGATGTTGATGGAGATTGCCCTCTCCCGATGAGAGGAGCGTTGGTGATGACGATGGCGATGATTTCCCCCTCCGGGAGGGAAGTTTCCCCGGCAGAACAGCTCTGCCGGAGCTCTAGATTGGATCCGCCAAGGTTCCGCCTCATGGCGGTGGAGTTTCGTCCCGAAAGGTTTCTTCTTTATTTTTTCTAGACGAAAGACTTCATATAGGGGAAGATAGTCATCGGAGAGCCACCAGGGGGCCCACGATGTAGGGGGGCGCGCCCTAGGGGGGGCGCCCCCCACCCTCGTGAGTAGGGTGTGGGCCCCTGGTCTTCATCTTTGGCGAGGATTTTTCATTATTTATTATAAGGTGTTCCGTGGAGTTTCAGGACTTTTGGAGTTGTGCAGAATAGGTCTCTAATATTTTCTCCTTTTCCAGCCTAGAATTCCAGCTGCCGGCATCCTCCCTCCTTATGTAAACCTTGTAAAATAAGAGAGAATAGCCATAAGTATTGTGGCATAATGTGAAATAACAGCCCATAATGCAATAAATATCGATATAAAAGCATGATGCAAAATGGACGTATCACACTCAGGCCCTAGTGACAAGCACTAAGCATAGCAAAGTCATAGCAACATCAATCTCAGAACATAGTGGATACTAGGGATCAAACCCTAACAAAACTCACTCGATTACATGATAAATCTCATCCAACCCATCACCGTCCAGCAAGCCTATGATGGAATTACTCACGCAAGGCGGTGAGCATCATGAAATTGGTGATGGGGGAAGGTTGATGATGACGATGGCGACGGATTCCCCTCTCCGGAGCCCCGAACGAACTCCCGATCAGCCCTGCCGAGAGGTTTTAGGGCTTGGCGGCGGCTCCGTATCGTAAAACGTGATGAATCCTTCTTTTTATTTTTTTTCTCTCCGAAACCAAATATATAGAGTTGGAGTCGAGGTCGGAGGAGCTCCAGGGGGCCCATGAGGTAGGGGCGCGCCCCCCACCCTCATGGATAGGGTGTGGGCCCCCTGGTCTTCATATTTTGCAAGGATTTTTTTATTATTTCTGAAAAGATGTTCCGTGAAGTTTTAGGTCATTCCGAGAACTTTTGTTTCTGCACATAAATAACACCATGGCAATTCTGCTGAAAACAGCATCAGTCCGGGTTAGTTCCATTCAAATCATGCAAGTTAGAGTCCAAAACAAGGGCAAAAGTGTTTGGAAAAGTAGATACGACGAAGACGTATCATCTTGGAAGGTGAATTCTTTGATGGGAGAGAACCAAACCGTGAAGCTACCGCGGAAGAGTTGAAGATGCTACAATACAATGCTCAAGCTTGTGATATTCTCTTCAACAGATTGTGCCCCGAAGAATTCAATAAAATCAGCCTTCTTGAGAATGCAAAGGAAATTTGGGATACTTTGATTGATATGCACGAAGGTACCGACTCCGTCAAGGAATCCAAATTGGATGTGCTTAAAAGTCAACTTGACAAGTTCAAAATGAAGGATGGTGAAGGTGTCGCTGAAATGTACTCTAGGCTTGCTCTCATCACAAATGAGATTGTCGGCTTAGGAAGTGAAGAGATGACCGACAAATTCATCATCAAGAAGATCCTAAGAGCCTTGGATGCAAAATATGATACCGTGTGCACATTGATCCAAATGATGCCCAATTACAAAGATCTCAAGCCAACAGAAGTCATTGGAAGAATTGTTGCTCATGAGATGTCACTCAAGGATAAGGAGGAGCTTTTCAACAAGTCAAGTGGTGCTTACAAAGCCTCATGTCATACTCCCACATATTCAAGTGAGAAACAAACCTTCAATGAAGAATTGAGCTTAATGGTGAAGAACTTCAACAAGTTCTAGAAAAATAGAAGCAAAGAAAGAAACTCCAAGTCAAGATCCTACAATGACAAAAGATCTTCTAGTCGTGAGCGTAATTGCTACAATTGTGGAAGACCCAGACACTACTCCAATGAGTGTACGGCCCCCAACAAAAGAAGAGAAGATTCTCCCAAAAGAAGGAGTAGAAGAGAAGAATCACCACCAAGAGAAAGGGGGAGTAGAGATGATCGTTATGAATGAAGACCATCTCGGAGAAGCAAGGATTCGGAAAGAAAGTAAAGGTCATAAAGGAGCTACACAAAAAGAAGACATCAAGCTCATGTTGGTGAATGGGTTTCTGGCTCCGACTCCGACAATCAATCCGAAAGAAGTTATCACTCCGACTCTGAATATACTCAAGATGAAGGTGTTGCCGGTCTAGCACTTGTGTCAATAAACTCCTACGACATATTTGACTCACCAAATGAAGGAATTGGAAGATTCTTCATGGCCAAAGGTCCAAAGGTAACACATCCCGAGTATGTTGATTTCAATAGTGATGAAGATGATTTGCTAGGTGATGATGATTTACTTGTTGATAACTCAAGTGATGAAAACTATGATGAAACGTCAATTAATCATGCTAATCAAGATAAAACGAATGATGATGATAAGAGGGAGATTGAGCGTTGAGGGAGTCCTGGATTAGGGGGTGTTCGGATAGCCGAACTATACCTTCAAGCCGGACTCCTGGACTATGAAGATACAAGATTGAAGACTTTGTCCCGTATCCGGAAGGGACTTTCCTTGGCATGGAAGGCAAGCTTGGCGATACGGATGTTCAGATCTCCTACCATTGTAACCGACTCTATCTAACCCTAACCCTATCCGGTGTCTATATAAACCAGAGGGTTTTAGTCCGTAGGACAACATACAATTCAACAATCATACCATAGGCTAGCTTCTAGGGTTTAGCCTCTCTGATCTCGTGGTAGATCAACTCTTGTAATACCCATACCATCAATATTAATCAAGCAGGACATAGGGTTTTACCTCCATCGAGAGGGCCCGAACCTGGGTAAAACTTCGTGTCCCCTACCTCCTGTTACCATCCGGCCTAGACGCACAGTTCGGGACCCCCTACCCGAGATCCGCCGGTTTTGACACCGACATTGGTGCTTTCATTGAGAGTTCCTCTGTGCCGTCACCGTCAGGCCCGATGGCTCCTACGATCATCAATGGCGATGCAGTCCAGGGTGAGACCTTCTTCCCCGGACAGATCTTCGTCTTTGGCGGCTTTGCACTGCGGGCCGATTCACTTGGCCATCTAGAGCAGATCGAAAGCTACGCCCCTGGCCGTCAGGTCAGATTCGGAAGTTTAAACTATACGGCCGACATCCGCGGGGACTTGATCTTCGACGGATTCGAACCACTGCCGAGCGCGTCGCACTGTCACGACGAGCATGATCTAGCTCTGCCGCTGAACAGTGCCCTGGAGGCCGCACCTGCATCGGCTCCGGCCCCTGGTTCGGAGCCGACTGCGCCGATCGAGGATGGGCGGTTGGACGCCGCCTCGGGGGCTGCGATCCCAACGGCGGTTGAGCCGAACACCAGCCCCGTACTCTACAAGACTCATGACTCCATGGAGCCGAATTCTTCTCCGGACTCCAAACCCTCCACGCCCCTGCCGAGCGAATCCGATTGGGCGCGGATCATGGAGTTCACGGCCGCGGACGTCTTTCAGCACTCGCCTTTCGGCGATATCCTGAAATCATTGAAGTCTCTCTCTTTGTCGGGAGAGCCCTGGCCGGACTACGGTCAGCGAGGTTGGGGCACGGACAATGAAGAAATTCAAAACCCACCCACCACCCACTTTGTAGCCACTGTCGACAACTTAACCGACATGCTCGACTTCGACTCCGAAGACATCGACGGTATGGACGCCGATGAACGAGATGATGAAGAACCAGCGCCTACTAGGCCCTGGAAAGCCACCTCGTCATATGACATATACATGGTGGACACCCCAAAAGAGGGAGAGGGCGATGGAATAGCGGAGGATGACCCCTCCAAGAAACAGCAAAAGCGCCGGCATCAACGGCGCCGCTCGAAATCCTGCCAACAAAAAAACGGCGATTCCAGCATGGGAGATAATAATACCCCGGAAAGCGCCGAAGAATATCCCCCCGAGCAAGATTTAGCACAGGAGGATGGAGAAACCAGCCCTCATGAGAGAGCGGCCGACAGAGAGGTTGAGGACGATAATTGTATGCCTCCCTCCGAAGACGAGGCAAGCCTCGACGATGACGAATTCGCCGTGCCGGAGGATCCCGTCGAACGAGAGCGTTTTCAACGCAGGCTTATGGCCAAGGCAAGAAGCCTCAAGAAAAAACAGCAGCAGCTTAAAGCTGATCAAGATCGGCTAGTCGATAGATGGACTGAAGTCCTCGCGGCCGAAGGGCATAAACCCGAACGCCCCTCCAAGTGCTACCCGAATAGCAGGTTGCTACCCCGATTAGAGGAGGAAGCACTCGACGCGGCCGACAGGCCACCTCGTGGCCGCGACAGAGAGGCCTCATGGCCCTCCACCCAAGCCGCACCCCGTACCAAGGCACGGGAATATGCGCGAGACTTACGAGACATGTTGGAGGACAAGGCAAGGAAAACAAGATCAATCTACGGATTGCGTAGGCACCCCACGGCTCGAGACAATAAATCGTCACGCCGGCCACAAATTTGGCAGGGCCGAACACAGTAGACAAAGCTCATTGGAGCTACGTCATGATATCGCCCAATACAGAGGCGCCGCACACCCATTGTGCTTCACAGACGAAATAATGGATCATCAAATCCCCGAGGGTTTCAAACCCGTAAACATCGAATCATATGACGGCTCAACAGATCCCGCGGTATGGATCGAGGATTATCTCCTTCATATCCACATGGCCCGCGGCGATGATTTCCACGCCATCAAATACCTCCCACTCAAGCTTAAAGGACCAGCCCGGCAGTGGCTTAACAGCCTGCCAATAGGGTTAATCAGCTATTGGGAGGACCTGGAAGCCGCATTCCTCGACAATTTCCAGGGCACCTATGTGCGACCCCCAAACGCTGACGACCTAAGCCACGTAATTCAGCAGCCAGACGAATCGGCCAGGCAATTCTGGACACGGTTCCTAACAAAGAAAAATCAAATACTCGACTGTCCGGACGCGGAGGCCTTAGCAGCCTTCAAGCATAATATCCGTGACGAGTGGCTTGCCCGGCACCTAGGACAGGAGAAGCCGAAATCTATGGCAGCACTCACGGCACTCATGACCCGCTTTTGCGCGGGAGAGGATAGCTGGCTTGCTCGTAGCAACAATATGACCAAGAACCCTCGTAGTTCAGACATCAGGGACGTTAGTGGCAGGTCGCATCGCAACCAACAGAAGCGTCGCATCAATGGCGACAATGCTAAGGATACGACAGTTAATGCCAGATTCAGAGGCTCTAAATCCGGTCAGCGGAAAAAATCATTCAAAAGGAACCCTAGGGGCCCGTCCAGCTTGGACCGAATACTCGACCGCTGGTGCCAAATACACGGCACCCCTGAAAAGCCAGCCAATCACACCAACAGGGATTGCCGGGTGTTCAAGCAGGCAGGCAGATTAAGCGCTGACAATGAAGACAAGGGGTTGCATAGCAACGACGACGAGGAGCCCCGGCCGCCGAACAACAATGGACAGAAGGGTTTTCCCCCACAAGTGCGGACGGTGAACATGATATACGCCACCCACGTCCCCAAAAGGGAGCGGAAGCACGCGTTAAGGGACGTATACGCGGTAGAGCTAGTCGCCCCAAAGTTCAACCCATGGTCCTCCTGCCCGATCACCTTTGATCGAAGAGACCATCCCACTAGCATCCGTCATGGCGGATTCGCCGCATAGGTTCTCGACCCAATTATTGACGGATTTCATCTCACTAGAGTCCTTATGGACGGCGGCAGTAGCCTGAACCTGCTTTACCAGGATACAGTGCGGAAAATGGGCATAGATCCCTCGAGGATTAAGCCCACCAAAACAACCTTTAAAGGCGTAATACCAGGTGTAGAGGCCAGCTGCACAGGCTTAGTCACACTTGAAGTGGTCTTCGGATCTCCGGATAATTTCCGAAGCGAGGAGTTAATCTTCGACATAGTCCCGTTCTGCAGTGGCTACCATGCACCGCTCGGGCGAACCGCATTTCCCAAGTTCAATGCGGTCCCGCACTATGCATACCTTAAGCTCAAGATGCCAGGCCCTCGAGGAGTAATTACGGTCAATGGAAACACCGAACGCTCCCTCCGAACGGAGGAGCACACGGTGGCCCTTGCAGCGGAAGTACAAAGCAGCCTCTCCAGGCAGTTCTCCAGTCCGGCCATTAAACGTCCGGACAAAGTCAAGCGCACCTGGAGTAACCTACAACAAGACCACCTGGCACGTTCCGAGCAGGCGTAGCAATGCGGCCCCAACCCCAACCCCCGCAAAAAGGCGATGCCAGTACTTCGCATACATAACTACGCCCTAGAAATACCATGGGCATAGGGGGAGGGGCACCATCACGGCGCGCCCAAAACACGGCTTAAACCGCACCAGGGGCTGCCGACCTTTTTTATACTTTTCTCTTACTTCCAGGGCTCTACTCTTCGGAAGGCTTGTTCGGCAGTTCAATTGCCGCACAAACGATGCAAGGACCAGGGAAGCAGACAAGCCATGCCGCATTACGGAAATCCCAGGTGGTCTCTATGACGAGCAGTATACCTGTTTCGCATATTATCCCGCATCTTGCCCCTGAAGCAAACATGTTAAATAGTCCAACTTTTCGTTTATCACATCACTTGTATCGTTCTGCTTTGATCGCAGCTATTTCAGTGAACAATGCATAGCTTTTGTCCATTTTTTGCATTACCCTTTTTTTTAATATATATATATATATGTTCCTTAATGACATGTTGCACCCGTACACTTTGGTATGGCCAAAATACGCCAGGGGCTTCAGTACCCCTCAACATGGTGTGAGAAGTCCGAACACTTTAACAAGTGCGGCACCCCGAACTTATAGCATTATATGCATCGGCTCCGAATCATGTCTTGGGTCAATAGTTGGGTTTGCCCGGCTCCTATGTTTTGGTGCCTTACGTTCCGCTATATCGGCTAAGGTAGCACTAGGAGAACCACTGCGATTGTGCCCCAGTTGAGCTGGGCCGAGCACCTCAGTGGAGAAAGCTAAAACTGACTGTCATGATGAAGCGAGAGTTGGTCGCTGTTCGAGAGGTTTTTCCGAGTCCCTAAAGACTTATGCCGCTTCAGGCGAAGAGCCGGCTCTGTCCGGCCAAGGCGTGGATAGCGCCCCGAAATCGGTCTTCCGAATACTAGGGGCTTCGCCAAAATTTAAAATTATAGAATTCTATGGCTAAGTGAGAGTGTTCACGCATTATAGTCCGATTGCCTCGTTCGTTGGGCTGAGCGCCTCCCTCGAAGGACCCAAATATGGGAAAAAGAGCGCCCAGGTTTATCCCCGAACACCCCAGCACTAGCAGCATGGGGGCAGAAGCCGACGACTCGCCATCTCTCAGTATTGATAAACAACCGCACAGAAGGTAATATTTTAAATTCAAGCAGCATTGCTTAGCGCATATGAACAAGTTTTCAGCGCACAGGATAACACGAGCGGGTTTTACTCAAAAAATACATCCTTGGTACATTCATCCGCAACAAGACGGGCACCCTTCAAAACATCCTTATAATAATTCTCGGGCTTGCGATGCTCTTTCCCCGGAGGTGGCCCGTCCTTCACAAGCTTCTCCGCATCCAGCTTGCCCCAGTGCACCTTGGCACGGGCAAGGGCCCTACGGGCACCTTCAATGCAGACGGAGCGCTTGATGTCTTCAAGCCTCGGACAGGCCTCCACCAGCCACCGCACCAGCCCGAAATAGCTCCTAGGCGGAGCCTCTCTAGGCCACGGCCGAACTAGGAGGCCTTTCATGGCCTGTTCGGCCGCCTTGTGGAGCTCGACCAGTTGCTTCAGCTGGTCGCTCAGGGGCACGGGGTGTCCGGCCTCAGCGTACTGAGACCAGAACACCTTCTCCGTCGAGCTGCCCTCCTCGGCTCGATAGAATGTGGCGGCATCGGATACACTCCGGGGAAGATCTGTGAACGCTCCTGGAGAGCTCCGGATTCGGGTAAGTAACAGGTAACTCACGTTTATGTGTTTGCTTTGCATAAAGAATGCCTTACCCGCCACAATCTTCTTCACCTCATCCAACTACTGGAGGGTCTTCTAGGACTCGGCCTTGGAAGACTTGGCATTTTCTATAGCTGCCGCGAGCTCGGACGCTCACGTCTTCGAGTCAAGCTCCAAACTCTCATGTTTCTTCATGAGAACCTGGAGCTCTTCCGCACCTTGCCAACCTCAGCCTCATACCTCTCCCGCTCGGTGCGCTCCACGGCCGCACTCTTCTCGGACTCGAGCAGTGCTTGCTTAAGGGTCGCCACCTCAGACGTGGCCCCTACAATAGACATGTCAATCCTATCATTTTTTGCAATTGCACCTTTTTTATATACATATCCAAACAGGGTATTTCTTACCTTCCTTCTCCTCGAGCTGCTTCTTGGCACGCCCGAGCTCTTGCTCGGCCTTCTCGAGACTCTGCTTCAGCACGTCCACTTCCGCAGTCAGTGCGGCGGACGCTAGCAGAGAAGCCTGCATACGCATATTGACTCCTTTTGTTAGACTCCTGCGAATTCTTTGATCCTCTATTCGGCTTTTCTTCCTGAACGCCCAACAGAGCATCAGGGGCTACTGTCTATGCGGTAACATTATTTGAACATTCTTTACTTACCTTAAAGCCTGTTAAAAGGCTTGTACAAGCTTCAGTCAGTCCGCTTTTGGCGGACTGAACCTTCTGGATCACCGCACTCATAATAGTGCGGTGCCCCTCGTCGATGGAGGCACCTTGGAGTGCCTCCAACATATTGTCCGGCGCCTCCAGTTGGGCGGAGGTCACCGGCAAGATAGGCTTGTTCCTCTTGGAAGGAGGTCGCCCGCCGGACTCTGGAACCCTTGAAGATTCTGGAGCTGTGTCCGGCCTTCAGCCAGACTTGGAGCCATGGGGGGTTTCATCCCCTTTACTCCTGGAGTCCGGGAGGTTGCCTTGCGGCGCCCCCAGGACCACCTCCTCCCAGCTTGGAACCTGTTGGGACAACACTTCGGTGTCATCTGCAGGGCGGGGGGATGAAGCCGTCGGAAGCAAGTTCACCTCCGACGGGTCCAGCGAGCCGCTCGACGATGCGTCAAGCCGGTCCTTGGGTGGGCTGCACAAACATATTCGACATAAGGAAAAGCTGTGCGAAAAACGAATACTATGAATTACCCCGGTATCCGGACACTTACGATTTCGCCAGGGGCTTGGCCCTGGGCTGCCACTCCTCTTCGTCATCGTCGGCGTCGGTGGAGCAGTCCGGAGGAAGGGTTTTCCCCTTCTTGGACCCTCCAGCCTCCTCGGGGAGGGCGGCCTTCCTTTTCTTCTCTCCTCCCGCTGGAGGGGGAGAGGTCTCTTCTTATTCCTCCTCGTCTTCACGAGAGGAAGGCGCTTCAGGACCGTCGGATGACGAACCTGACACCTCTTGACGCCGGGCACTCTTTCGAGTCCCCGTGGCCCTTTTCGTGGCCTTCTTCTCCGGCACCACATAGGGCGCCGGAACCAGCAGCTTCGCCAAGCGAGCGTCCGCTGGGCCTTCGGGCAGAGGAGCCGGACAGTTCATCTGTCCGGACGTCGCCACCCAATCCTATCAAAGATAAGGGAACTCAGATTCCGCATAGAGTCAAACCATGAAAAACTGATACCCTGTAAAAGGACAAAAACGGCTTACCGCATGAGCATGATGCTGAGTACTGAATCCGCGATCCTCGGCGGCAGATGCGGGAGCCTCGGCGCCCTTGAAAAGCACCCTCCAGGCATCTTCGTACGTCGTGTCGAAGAGCCTGTTTAGAGTTTGATGCTGCGCCGAGTCGAACTCCCACAGGTTGAAGGCCCGTCGTTGACATGGGAGGATCAGGCGGACGAGCATAACCTGGACTACGTTGACAAGCTTGAGCTTCTTGTCCACCAGGGTTTGGATGCATGTTTGGAGTCCGGTCAGCTCTCCTTTTTTACCCCACGACAGGCCGGTCTCCTTCCAGGAGGTGAGCCGCATAGGGGGTCCGGACCGAAACTCGGGGGCTGCAACCCATTCGGGGTGGCATGGCTCGGTGATGTAAAACCATCCCGATTGCCACCCCTTCAGGGTCTCCACAAAGGAGCCCTCGAGCCACAAGACGTTGGCCATCTTGCCAACCATGGCACCGCCGCACTCCGCCTGGCTGCCGCGCACCACCTTCGGCTTGATGTTGAAGGTCTTTAGCCATAAGCCGAAATGAGGGCAGATGCGGAGGAAAGCCTCGCACACGACGATAAACGCCGAGATGTTGAGGACGAAGTTCGGGTCCAGATCATGGAAATCCAGGCCGTAGTAGAACATGAGCTCCCGGAAAAATGGATGCAGAGGGAAGCCCAGTCCGCGGAGGAAATGGGGGAGAAATACCACCCTCTCATGGGGCCTAGGAGTGGGGATGAGCTGCCCCTTCTCGGGGAGTCGGTGCGCGATGTCACTGGCCAGATATCCGGCCTTCCTCAACTTTTTGATGTGTCCCTCCGTGACGGAGGAGACCATCTACTTGCCTCCCACTCCGGACATGACTGGAGAGGGTTGAGGTGGTAGTGCGGACTTGGGCGCTGGAGCTCGAGTGCATAAGAATGGATAGGCAGAGGAGGAAGAAGGCGTGGGTAAAAAGGTGGATCCTTATCCCCTTATATGGGTGGACGCGATTATGTGTCCCCACCAGCCTGGTAAAACTTGCTTATCTCCAAGTGCCGTAATCAAAGGTGTGGTTGGGTTACCCACGCCCGTATTGATGAGAATCCCGAAATGAGGGGACACGATCTCTGCTTTGACAAGACGTGCCAAGGAAACTGCCTCGCATAACGCGCTAAGAGCCGGACACTATCTTTGTGTTCAAGATCTTCTATGAAGTATTTGGAGGAGGAACCCGCCTTGCAATGCCGAAGACAATTTGCGCGTCGGACTTGTCGTCATTGAAGCCTGGTTCAGGGGCTACTGAGGAAGTCCTGGATTAGGGGGTGTTCGGATAGACGAACTATACCTTCAAGCCGGACTCCTGGACTATGAAGATACAAGATTGAAGACTTTGTCCCGTGTCCGGAAGGGACTTTCCTTGGTGTGGAAGGCAAGCTTGGCGATACGGATGTTCAGATCTCCTACCATTGTAACCGACTCTATGTAACCCTAACCCTATTCGGTGTCTATATAAACCGGAGGGTTTTAGTCCATAGGACAACATACACTTCAACAATCATACCATAGGCTAGCTTCTATGGTTTAGCCTCTCTGATCTCGTGGTAGATCAACTCTTGTAATACCCATACCATCAATACTAATCAAGCAGGACGTAGGGTTTTACCTCCATCGAGAGGGCCCGAACCTGGGTAAAACTTCGTGTCCCTGGCCTCCTGTTACCATCCGGCCGAGACGCACAGTTCGGGACCCCCTACCCGAGATCCACCGGTTTTGACACAGACAAGCGTCTAACTCAAGAACTAAACACTCTTAAGTTAGCTCATGAAACTACCTTGGAAAATCATCGAGAACTTTTAAAGATTCATGATAAGCTACGCTTTGAAAATCTCAACCTTGAGCAAGAGCATGAGTTTTTAAAGGCAATCAATGATGATCTTCGCAAGAAAAGTTCTTCTTACATTGCCGAGCGCTTACTCTTGTCTACTTACATGCCACAAGTTAAAACTAGCAACAAGAACAAGAAAGATTCTTCATCTAGTAGTAACAACAATCATGCTAAATCCAATGTTGATGCTTCTAGTAGTTCTCTTGATTCCACTAATGATTCTCTTAGCCAAGTTACACTTGAGCAAGAAAATAGCTTATTGAAGGGAATCATAGAGAAAGGTGTTTACAAGAGTCTTGCCGGAAGTAAGCAATTTGAGGAAATTGTGCGCAAGAAAGGAAGACACCGGAAGAATCAAGGTGTTGGTTTTGAACGAAAGTTCAATGCCAATGGATTTGAGTGGGAAGAAGATAAATACCCCAAGACGAAGTTTGTTCCTCAACAAGAGAAGTATGATCCTACTTCTTTCAAAGGAACACAAGCTCAATATGATCTTCCACCACAAGACCACAAGCAAAAAGGCAAGGACAAGCTTCAAGAGGAAATTGATGCATTTGAAGAAGCACCTAAGGCCTTGGTCAAGTGGGTTCCCAAGACTACATCAAGTTCCACTTCATCAAGTACAACTACGACTCCAAGGGTTCCCATCAAGATGGTGTGGATCCAGAAGAAGAAGAAGAACTAGAGAGTTCTTGAGGGTGACTCCGCCAACATACTTCACTCTTATCATTCTGGCAAGGGCAAGTGCAAACAACTTCCATATCTTGCACTAGTTCAAGGAGTCACAAACCCTCTTGTTGGTAAGACAAGGGACAAGGTAACCTAATGATTTCATGGACATCATCTTGTGTATGCGTCACTCTATGTCTATGGATATCCTTGTTTGTTCCTTGTGGGACTAACCCGTGTTGGTATTGAAAGTGCAACTCACTCCAAAGGATTCCTCCAAATGATCTACATCAACATTGAGCATCTACATCTTCAACACCTACATGAAGTCATCATCGACAAAACCCCAGGTTAGTTCATTCCCTTTAGGGGGGATATCACATCTAGGGGGAGCTTTACTCAAATCCATGAGCTAAAGCAACTCTAATGGTGTGAACACAACAATGCTTTATGTAAAAGTGGTAACCCCACTTGTGCTTAAACGATGAGTATGACCTATGATCAAATGTTCTCATTTGACTCCTAAGTCAATATACTCATATATAGATGACCTAGTCATCACCAATTGCCTAATAGATGCTAGAATGTTTGTGCATGCTTTGTCACATATTTTATTTGCCACTTTATTGTGTGAGCATGTTGGTTGCATATTTTACTCATTCGAGGACATCCATTTGTTGCTTTGATTGTTTGGCTCTTTCTCTTTTTGCCAAATGGATGGACAAGAATGCCTAAGAACACCCTCTAGATATATATGCTTTTCTCGTCTCAAACTCTATTCATGCTACATCAAAAAGTTTGATCAAGTCAGATTCAAACCACTCTATGTGAGGAGCACTTGGAGATCCCGATTCGTCATAGACTTAAACCTCCAAAACGTCTGTGTGCATCTCGGTCTGACCGATTCATACTTTTCGGTCCTACCGAGTCACCAAGTTGATCTAGGGTTTTCAATCTCGGTGCAACCGATTAGAATTTTTCGGTCACACCGAGTTGCAGTAACTGCTTGCAGTTTTGCATCTCGGTGCCACCGAGTCGTTCCACTCGGTCACACCGACAGGGTCAGGTTATATTTACCGCTGGGTCAAAATTTGGAAATTTTTCCGAACCCCTTCACCCGCGCGTAACCTACCCTACCTCCTCTGGTCTCCGGATCGTCCTCTCGTCGCCAGGGACCTCCCGCCGCTGGTCTACGCCGCCGTCAACCGAAATCTTCTCCGCCGTTGCCGCCGTAGCAAGTTCGTCGCCGCTCTAGGGTACGGACTTGATCATTGTGCTAATCTTTCACTCCGATTCTTAGCACATTGCTTTGCCATGTTTCTTGCCATGATTGAAATCATCCTGTCCAGCAAAAATGTCCCGTAGATTAGTTTTGATTTGAAAATTTAGGGTTAGGTCTCCGCCGAATTCATCTCGGACCGACCGAGTTGTAGAAATTGGTCTCACCGATTTTGGCTTAGGCCAGAGCACACGCATTTTCGGTCCGATCGAAAATTGCAAATCGGTGTGACCGAGTTCGATTCTCTATGAAACCCTAGCAGTCTCGGTACCACCGAATTATGTCTCGGTCTGACCGAGTTCACTAGTTCAGGTTCCAAAAGTTGCTTCGGTATCACCGAGTTTACAAATTGGTAGATCCGAAATGCTTTCTGTGAAGAACTAAAACTAGGTTTTTAAGTCATCTGTTTTGCAAAAACTCTTGTACTTTGTGATGCTCATCTACTCTACCTCATATATAACCTATTCATAGGGTCTGTTGACAGTGTACTTGCAAGATGTCTGACCAAAGTGACAGCCAGAACAAGTCAGAGGAACAGGTTCAGTTAAGTGAGGGCACTAGTCCCTCTAGCGGCTATGATGAAGGCAGTAGGAGCACCAAAGGCTGCTACTAGAACAAGGAAGAAGGGGACTTCTGACTCTGAAGATGAAGATTATGTGGATGTTGAAGATGAAGCCACTTCAAAGAAGAAAGTGCTGAAGAAAGAGTATGGCTCAGCTTCTGCAACTAAGCCAGGTCTGAAAACTAAGATATCAGCAAGAAGACAGCCCATGTCTAAGCCAAGAAAAGTTGCCACAGGAGAAACAATGGAGTTCACTCTTGAACCCAAGGAAACTGGAGATGGTAAGAAGAGGAAAGAAAGGGTCAAGAAGACCATTGCCAGAGTTATTCGTATCAATGATGAGAGATTCTGAAGAAGAGGAAGAGGAAGAGGATGCAACACCAGCACCCAAAGCTCAAAAGCTTATGAGAGATGCAATTAAGGCAGGGGCTGCTCCATCTAAGCCCAAAACTGCTCCCAAGGCTGCTGCTCCAGCTCCAAAGCCAAAACCCAAGAGGAGCACCAGGAACATCCCTGCTGAGGAGAAGAACAAGGCCCCAGTGCCTCAAGCTGCTGAAGAAGAGGAAGATGATTCTGTTGTTTTGAGGAAGCTGAAACCCAAGATCCCTGATCGCAATGATGCACACCTAGTTGCAGATTCAGGATTGAGGCTATAGAGAGATTCGGATCCATATGCCACCAGGAGAAGGACTGTTGTGGACTACATATTCCACACTAAGGAACAGCAGGACTTCTATGAGACTGTTTTGCTTGACAAGAAGCCCATAGTGTGTGACATGAGATGGGTTGATTGGAAATTCATTAAAGAAAATGAGGATCACTTCCCTAGCGTGCTTGACAGCTTCAAGGCATGTGGAGTTGATGAGTTTGTGGCTCAAAAGTTCACTAAGTGGAATGATGAGCTCATTATGCAATTTTACTCCACTGCACACTTCTATCCAGATGGAAGGATTGTGTGGATGTCTGAGGGTACTAGGTACCAGTCTACAGTTGAAGAATGGGCCAAACTCATAAATGCTCCTGAGGAACATGAGAATGACTTGGATGTCTATGC
Source organism: Triticum urartu (assembly GCF_003073215.2). Lineage (NCBI taxonomy): Eukaryota > Viridiplantae > Streptophyta > Magnoliopsida > Poales > Poaceae > Triticum > Triticum urartu. Next base: position 548,875,296 of record NC_053026.1, read on the forward strand.
CAAGAAGAAGAAAGACCACAACTCTATGGCCAATATGTACAAAGAGATCCCTGATGCTGCTTTGGACACACATAAGTTTGGATCTGTACACTATTTGTTGTCTAGTCTGCCAACAATCAATTGGATTCTGAGGCACACACTTCTACCCAAGTCAGGTGATCACAAGATGATCAGAGGACATGCTATCAACTTGCTGCACATATTTGATGTCCCACAAAAGTTCAAGGTTATGAGCCTGATTGTGGAAACAATCAAGAGGACTGCAGCTGATCAGAAGAGAAGTTGTGGATATGCCCCACACATCCAAGAGCTCATCAACTCAAATATGGGTAAAGGCAAGTACATCTTGTACAAGGAGCATCTACCCATCTATCCTGAATTAGAGGACAACACATGTCGGAGTAAATGAACACGGGTAGCCTAGCCGGCTCCCCCTGGCCTTCTGAAAAAATTACGAGCCGTTCCGGCCCTCAAGAACCCAAGACGTGGGGCCGCCTTCCCCTCGCCGGCTGTCTCCCAGACCGACTATCGGAAGGCGGCCCGACTTTAGCCCTCATGAAGAAAGCCATGGGAGGGCCGGCTCCAAGAAGCCGGCCGCGAGAAGGCCGACTCCAAGAAGCCGGCTCCCACAAAGCGGTCAAGATCGTACCCTCGAAGTCTGCATCCACATAACGGCGATGTGACAGGGCATGGCTACAGTAAAAGCTGCCACCCCCGAATCCCGGAGCACGCCTGGCACAGTGCGCCGTACGGGTGGCCATGACCCGTCCAGCGCGGCACTATTGCCATGTTGACCCTGATGTCATCCACGACGGGCTGCCAGCACGGCCCACGGGCGATGGGCCTCTTCGGGCAGAGAGACACCCGAAGGCGGCCAGGCCTCCCCCAGTCGGCCCAAGACAGAGCCAGCTCCCCACAGCCGGCTTGCCACCTCCCTCGAAGGAGACGCCCCATTAAGGAGACAAGACGCGGTAAGGCTACAGCGATCACCCGCCGGACGGCGGCACTGTAGCCACGCCCACCTCGGCGAAGCTCTCATCACCAGGATTGAGTAACAGTAACCAGCCACCGACAAGGTCCATGACAGTGGGGCCTGCCTGTCGACAAAGGAGCCGGCAGCCAGCGGGACCCACCAGCCGGCGGGCCCCAGCAGCCGGCGGGCCCCAGCAGCAGGCGGGCCCCAGCAGCCGGCGCAGAAGCCGGCGAGTGTAGACACAGACGGCTGGGCCCCATGCCCAGCCGGATTACCATTGTACCCCCGGGGGGTAGGCCTATATAAACCCCCCGGGGCACCCATGCAAAGGGTGGATCCAAGCTAGTTCTAGACACCACATAGAGAGGGGAGAAGGGCTAGTCGTGCTCTTCTTCTTCTCACAAAACAGCTCAAGGAGCATCGTGTAGCTACTTGTTCATCTAGTGATCATGCGGAGACCCCGCAGAGCAGCAGTAGGGGTGTTATCTCCACGAAGAGCCCCGAAGCTGGGTAAGATTCGTCGGCGTGCATGTCTTCGCCTCATCCCACTTCCAGGCACCGGCGACGTCTTACTGGCACCCACAATGATAAGCCACCCGTTGGCATATGTCGCACCTACCACCCGACATTTGGCGCCCACCTTGGGGCCAGGTGCACCATCGTCCGGAGACCTGTTCTGGACGGGAACCCTCTTCCTCCCCAGCGAGCGTAGCCAGCCCGGCACGCCCGACGGCGCTTGCCACGACGCGCTGCAAGGCGTCACCAACGCCTGCGCAGCGAGCGGCCTCGCCGATCTCCTCGGCTAGCTCCACATCTCCGGCGAGCCTACTGTGGACTTGGAGTCTGTTGGCTCCACCGATCCGATGCCTGTCGACTCCGACACGGCTTCGCTCGACACTTTCCCCACCGATGTCATGATCTACAACGACCCGCTTCCCCGGGCCGATGGCCGCGACGCTGTCACCACCAAGGTGATGGTCATTGGCCACGGCGGCGCTTCTGGCGAGAGCGCCCACGACGCCCCGCATGCGGCAGTCCACGACTTGTCCATCCCCCTCCCGGCCGATGCCGACGCCGAAGCACTGGAGGCTCGCCGCCTCGCCCTCCTCGCGGAGGGCCGGAAGTTGGCTTCCATGAGACGCCTCACTGAGGCCCACCGGCACGAAGCCGACCGCGCCGCCTTTGGCACGCCGCCCCCAGGCGGGCCCAGCCGGGCCGGCGTTGTCAGACAGCGTGGCGCTGTTGTTGCCGACACGCTAGGAGTCGACCGCCCAGTCTACGCCACTCCACTCGAGAACCTGCGCGCCGCCCAGGCGGTCGTAGACGAGCTAGACGGATTGGGGGCCGAAGAACTCCCCCACATGACCAGACGCATCCAATAGCTAATCGATGCGGCCGCGCAGCGGCACGAAGCCGACGCCCGCGCGGAAAGCTCTCCCCCGCGCCGAGATCATGGCGCGACGTCTCGGACGCCGACTATGGGTAAAACCCGCGCGCGGCACGAGAAAGAGCCAGCTGCCAGCCGAAGCCGAACCCGAATCTCCATCGAGCGAGACGCAGAAGGCCATCCCCGGGCCGTGGAGTGGCGGGGCAACCCGCCTCCGCCTCTGCCCCGTGGGGAGAGACATCCCACCCCACTGCCTGTTGCGCATCCGACTCTCAGCGGCCGACTAGGTCGCTGCAAAGGAGTCGGCGAGAACGACGCCCGCCATCGGATCGACCGCCTAGTGCGATCCCTGGCGCTGGAAGAAGAAGATGATGTCGGCCCACCTTGCTTTGGCCCCCGCATCCGCGACGAGCCTTTCCCCAAAGGGTTCTCGCTCCCAAGAGACACGCCCAAGTACAACGGCTCCGTGAAGCCGGAAGATTGGTTGATCGACTACTCCACGGTGGTTAGTATAGCAAACGACAACAGGCGCATTGCCGTGAAGTACGTGCCCCTCATGCTGCAAGGCACGGCACGGACCTGGCTCAACAGCCTCAAGCCATACAGCATCAACAGCTGGCTGGACTTCACAGAAGCCTTTGTCCGCAACTTCACCAGCACCTACAAGCGGGCTCCCAAGCCCAGACAGCTCTCCTTGTGTGTACAAGGCCCCGCCGAGTCCACTCGTGACTACCTCACGCATTGGGCCGAGCTCCGCAACTCTTGCGAAGGGGTGCACGAGGTGCAAGCCATAGAATACTTCACTGACGGGTGCCGAGAAGGCACCCTCCTCAAGCACAAGCTCCTCTGCGATGAGCCGACTACCCTCGACGAGCTTCTGGTCATAGCGTACAAGTACGCCACCGCCGACTCCTCAATGAAGACCGAACTCCGGGTAGACGCGTCCGGGAAAGTACTCAACCCGGCGCCCAAGACGCCGGCTGGGGACTCCGGCCGACACCCACACCAGAACGACCACAAGCGCAAGGGCCCCGTGCCGCCCTCCACCAGTCGGCAGGTGGCCACAGTCGAAGACGAGCAGCCCGAAGGCGGCCCGCACACAAGAAGCAGAGGGGCAGCAAGCCGGCTTGGCAGCCAGCCTTCTCCTACGAGCAAACTCTCGACGCCCCATGCAAGTTCCACAGCGGCGCGAAGCCGTCCAACCACACAACCCGAAAGTGCCACTGGCTCACCCGAATCTCCAAAGGCGAAGGGCTCGCGCCGCCTCCACCTGCCGGTCCGCCGCCTCCAGCTCCGCAGCCACCGACCACTCGGCTTGCAGTCGGAGCCGTGCACGATGAGTTCCCCGACGAGCATGCCGCCTATGTCGTCTTTACAAGCCATCCCGAAGACCGACGCGGCAGACGCCGAGAGCACCAGGAAGTCAGCATGGTCGCTGCCAACCCCGCCGAGCTCATGCACTGGTCAGAAAAACCTATCAGCTCGAGCCGGGCCGACCACCCAGAGGTGATGCCATCTCCCGGCTCTTATGCGTTGGTTTTGGATGTCACCCTTGCAACGGATAGATGCGCCGCCCGTTTCTCCCGCGTGCTGATAGACGGCGGGAGCAGCATCAACATCCTGTACCGTGACACCCTGGAGAAGCTAAACGTCAAGACGAAGCAACTCATGCCTACTCGGACTGTGTTCCATGGCATCGTACCCGGCCTGTCATGTGCCCCCATTGGCAAGATCAAGATTGATGTACTCTTTGGGGACAAGGAGCATTTCCGCCGGGAAGCAATCTGGTTTGAAGTGGTGGACCTGGAGAGCCCCTACCATGCATTTCTTGGCCGACCTGCCTTGGCCAGATTCATGGTTGTTCCCCACTATGCTTACCTCAAGATGAAGATGCCGAGCACCAAAGGCATCATCACCATAGCCGGCGATTACAAGAAATCTTCTGAGTGCGCAGCAGCCAGCAGTCGGCTGGCCGAGTCCCTTGTGATTGCCGAGGAAAAGAAGATGTTGGACTGAGTCATGGCCATGGCCGGCAAACAGTCGGCCTTGTCCCCCGATCCCAAGGAGTATGATGCCCAAGGATCTTTCCAGCCGGCCAAGGAGACGAAGAAGATACCTCTTGACCCCGAGCACCCGGAGAGGTTTGCCGTCATTGGGGCAAACCTAAACAGCAAATAGGAAGGCGAGCTCGCCGATTTCCTCCGTGAGAATCGGGACATCTTCGCATGGTCCCCCAAGGACATGCTGGGTGTTCTGAAGGAATTCGCCGAGCACAAGCTACACGTCCGAGAAGACGCAAAACCAGTCAAACAACCCCTCCGCCGACTGTCGGAGGAGAAAATAAGGATTGTAGGAGAAGAGATAGCCCGGCTTCTGGCAGTCGGCTTCATTATGGAAGTTTTCTTTCCAGAGTGGCTCGCCAACCCGGTCCTCATGCTAAAGAAGAACAACAAGGGGCGCATGTGCATAGACTACACGAGCCTCAACAAGGCCTGCCCCAAAGATCCCTTTGCCCTGCCGAGGATTGATCAAGTGATAGACTCCACGGCTGGATGCGAGCTGTTGAGTTTCTTGGATGCTTACTCAGGATACCACCAGATAAAGTTAGATCCGGCAGACCGCCTGAAGACCGCCTTCATCACGCCATTGGAGCCTTCTGCTACCTGACTATGACATTCGGCTTAAGAAATGCCGGTGCCACTTTTCAGCGTTGCATGCAGAAGTGCCTCCTCAAGCAGCTCGGCAGAAACGCCCACGTCTACGTAGACGACATTGTGGTGAAGACGGAGAAGCGCGGCACCTTGCTGGAAGACCTCAAGGAAACATTTAAGAACCTGCGCCGGTTCTAGATCAAGCTCAACCCCGAGAAATGCATGTTCGGAGTGCCAGCGGGCCAGCTCCTAGGCTTCCTGGTCTCCGAACGCAGCATCGAATGCAACCCTGTGAAGATCAAGGCCATTGAGAGGATGGTGATTCCCACCAAGCTTCGAGACGTCCAGAAGTTCACCGGGTGCTTGGCCTCCCTAAACTGCTTCATCAGCCGGCTCGGAGAGAAAGCTCTCCCCCTCTACCGCCTCATGAAGAAGACCACTCACTTCGAGTGGAATGACCAAGCTGACCAAGCTTTTCACGAGCTGAAGAAGATGCTGGCCACGCCGCCTGTCCTGGCGGCGCCGACTGAGAAAGAGCCCATGCTCCTCTACATTGCTGCAACCAGCTGGGTGGTCAGCACCGCCATCGTAGTCCACCGCCCAGAAGAGGGCCGAGCCCAGCCGGTCCAGAGGCCGGTGTACTATTTGAGTGAGGTGCTGTCTACCTCGAAGCAGAACTACCCGCACTACCAGAAGATGTGCTATGGCGTGTACTTCGCCGCCAAGAAGCTGAAGCCCTACTTCCAAGAGCATCCCATCACGGCCGTATGCACTGCCCCGCTTGCCGAGATCATAGGCAGCCGGGATGCATCCGGCCGGGTGGCAAAATGGGCCATCGAGCTGGCCCCCTACACGATCTTCTACCAGCCTCGCACCGCCATCAAGTCCCAAGCATTGGCCGACTTCCTCGTCGACTGGGCCGAGACCCAGTACCTACCGCCAGCTCCCGACTCCACTCATTGGCGCATGCACTTTGATGGGTCCAAGATGCGCGCTGGCTTGGGAGCCGGCGTCATCCTCACCTCTCCCAAAGGCGACAAGCTCAGATACACGCTGCAAATTCACTTTGCCGCCTCCAACAACGTGGCCAAGTATGAGGCGCTCATACACGGGCTCCGGCTTGCCAAAGAGCTCGGCATTCGCCGGATCCTATGTTATGGCGACTCGGACTTGGTGGTCCAGCAATCATCCGGCGACTGGGATGCCAAGGACGCAAACATGGCAAGCTACCACTTCCTCGTTCAGCAGATCAGTGGGTACTTTGAAGGATGCGAATTCCTCCACGTACCGCGAGCCGACAACGAGCCAGCTGATGCCCTGGCTCGAATAGGCTCCACTCGGCAAGCAATACCAACCGGTGTCTCTCTACAACGCCTCCTCAAGCCGTCTATCAAGCCGTCTCCAGAGTCCGATTCCATCTTCGTGCCGCCTGACCCCGATACAGCCGGGTCCGGCTCGAAGAACCAAGCGGGTGACCCGGGGACTTCGATAGTCGGCCCGGGGACATCAGCAGGCGGCTCGGGGACTTCCGTAGTTACGCCCGACCCGTGGACTGCCACACCCAGCTCGGGGACTGCGGTAGTCGTCCCGGAGACTGCACCAACCCAACAGGCGGCGGCCGACTCCAGCATTTCACCACCCAGCCCACCCGCCCTGGTCGCAGTAGCCGCGTTGGCAATAGAAGAAGTCGCAGCTCCATCATGGGCTCAGTCCATCCTCAACTTCCTAATAAACCAAGATCTGCCGGCTGACGAAACAGAGGCAAGACAAGTCCAACGCCGAGCCGGAGCATACACAATTGTCAACAGAGAGCTCGTCAAGCGCAGTCTCACTGGAGTCCTCCAGCGATGCGTCGAGCAAGAGAAGGGCATTGCAATCCTCAGAGACATCCACCAAGGAGAATGCGGCCACCATGCGGCCTCAAGATCACTCGTCGCCAAAGCTTTCCGCCATGGTTTCTTTTGGCCGACTGCTTTGGATGACGCCAAGGAGTTAGTTAAACATTGCAAAGGGTGCCAACTCTTCAGCTCTAAGCAACACATGCCGGCTTCGGCACTCAAGACCATTCCCCTCACTTGGCCCTTCGCCGTTTGGGGACTGGACATGGTGGGCCCATTCAAGACGGAGCGCGGCGGCATGACACATCTGCTTGTTGCTGTGGACAAATTCACCAAATGGACTGAGGCAAAGTCGATCAAGAAGCTGAATGGGCCGACTGCCGTGACATTTATCACAGATATAACAACTCGGTACAGCGTGCCACATAGCATCATCACCGACAATGGCACGAATTTCGCCAAGGGAGCCTTGGCACGTTTCTGCGTGACGCAAGGCATCCGGTTGGACTTAGCGTCCGTTGCCCACCCGCAGTCAAATGGCCAGGTCGAGCGAGCCAACGGCCTCATCCTTTCCGGCATCAAGCCCCGACTGGTCGTACCATTGGAATGTTCGGCCGGCTGTTGGCTCGACGAGCTGCCGGCTGTCCTCTGGAGTCTGCGCACTACCCCAAACAAGTCAACCGGCTTCACTCCTTTCTTCCTCGTGTATGGTGCCGAGGCGGTCATCCCAACTGACATCGAGTTCGACTCGCCTCGGGTAACCATGTACCGTGAGGCGGAGGCCAAGGAAGCACGAGAAGACGGTGTCGACCTGTTGGAAGAAGGCCGGCTGTTAGACCTCAGCCGGTCCGCCATCTATCAGCAGGGCCTGCGCTGCTACCACAGCCGGAAGGTCAAGCCAAGATCCTTCCAAGAGGGTGATCTTGTGCTCCGGCTGATCCAGCAAACAGCCGGCCAGCACAAGCTCTCGGCCCCTTGGGAGGGCCCCTTCGTCATCAGCAGAGCTTTAGGCAACGACTCCTACTACCTGATCGACGCGCAGAAGCCGAAGGCACGAAAGAGAGACGACTCCGGCAAGGAGTCGGAACGACCATGGAACGCCAAGCTCCTCCGAAGATTTTACAGTTGAAATGCAGTATGTATCACACTAACTTTTGTACTAAGTACGAGACAATAGGCCCCCTGAGGAGAGCTCGGGGACTGCCATCTTTTATCTATGAATGAAGAATATCATGCTTATGACCTTATCATTACATTCACTTTTTTCGTCCGACACCGGGTTCGACTAGTCGGCCCGGGGACTGGCCGCCTGGAGTTATATTAGAAGTCCTACCCGCGGTCAGACAAGTAGTGTGCCGGCACCCAAGCCTTCTCTTGCCAAAAGTCGCAGTTCGAAGAACCGGCTGTCCGGCTGACAAGAGTTAAAGGCAGGAAAGGACGCCCACACGAAAAACGGCTAGGGACTAACGGACTAATATAACAAAAGCCGGTTTTTCTCCCACCACCGACCGACTACCAGAGTAGCCAGCCGGCCGGCTTCCATTCACCTCGCTTCAATCTAAGAAAGCTCGAGTACTTGCCTTCCCAAAAGGGGAAGGCGGCAAAGGAAACAGCCTAAGGACAAAAAGCATACACGAATGGAAACCAAACACGCACACGATCATATTTACACAAAAGACCTTCAAAAGGACAGTATTCAACATAGTTCGAATACACCCCCAGTGGGTGGAACTGCGCAAGTTTAATAAAAATTGTTCAAAGGGTAACAAGCAGGAAAAGCAAGGACGGCAGATTAAGCCAAGGGAGCGACTGGCGAGTCGGGCAGGTCGGTGGAGACGGCAATGCCGACTGGAGGAGTGGCTGGCTGGCGAACCTCGGCATGATCACCGCCTCCCGCAGAAGGCGCGCTAGCACGCGCCTCGTTGCTGGAGGCACGGTCCGGCTGAGGCTGGCTGGCCGCTTCACCGGCCGGCTCAACGTCTTCGCCTTCCTCTCCTTCGTCGTCTTCACCTTCATCGCTGGAGGCGATCTCCTCTGACGAGTCCTCACCCGCTGCCGGGTCCAGCCCGAACCACTCCTCCGGCTGGGCAATGCCGTCGCCATTTATTTCAGGAGCGAAGACGCTGATGTCAGTGCACTCGGCGATCGTCGAAGCACGCTGAGAGATAGCTGGCCGCACCTCCTCCATCTCCTCGTCGGCCTCCAGCCGCCAGGTGCGCAGCTGGTCCAGGTTCAGCCCTAGATACCAGGCTCGGACGAACTCCAGCGCCCGCCCAGCTCCAAGCCGGGCTGCCGATGCCTTCTAGGCCTCGAAGCGGCCGACCGCAACCTCCAGCCAGTCGGCAGTCCGACTCGGGGTGCGGGGAATCGTCTCGCCTGGCCAGAGGGCGGCCAACACCTGCGTCCCGGCACGCTGGAGGCGGCGGAGCATACGGTGAGCCGGCTGCAGCCGGGCTTGGACCGCCAAGAGTTGCTCCTCAAGCGTCCGGCGCGATTTCAGCCCCCGCCTGCCGGCGCGCCTCGCGATGGGCCTCGATGGTTTGGGTGGCGAAGACGGAGTAGCCGGGAAAGTAGTCTGCAAAGAGAACAAAAAGCAGCACAAGTCAGAACACAAATCAGGGGCCAAGGGGCAAGCAAGGAGTGAGGAAGGTGGCTTACCATTGATCAGATCCTCGTTACGATCGAAGCCCTCGCTCAGCGCTTGTTTTGCCTCAGCCTAGCCCGCCGCTTCGGTCTCGAACTCGGCCTTCAGGGCGTCCTCGCTGTCCTGCGCCTTCAGGGCCTCCACCGTCTGGCTGGCGCCCGTAGCTCGGTTCGGCTCCGGCACGGAGGTGCCTCCCCCTGCGCGCCGGCGCATTGTCGGCTGCACCTCGAGGCGGGCCCCTGCCTCCGGCTCGCCCCCGGCCGGCTGCTCTGGTGCCGCGGCTGGTTGGCCACTTTGGCCCGCTCCAGTCGGCGCCATCTGCGGCGCCCCCTCCACGAAGACCATGTGGTCCTCCCTCCTCTCCATCACTGGCGGGTCTTGGTCGACCTCCTCCGGCGGGGGCACGGGGATGTCGGGGGCCACGGCGCGGAGGGGAACGACGAGCAGCGGAGGCTGGTTGTGCGAGGCCTCCACCTCCGTATCCGCGGCTGCCGCCTCCGCCCGGGCCTTGGCTGCCGCGTCGGCCTGCTCCTTCGCCGCCTGGGCGGTCCTTCGCTCCATCGCCTCCCGCTCCTCCCGCGCCTCCCGTGCATTCCGCTCCGTGGCCTCCCTAAGGTCGGCGCGGGGGTCCACGCGACGGGAGCCTGAGGACCCTCCAGTCGGCCCGACTATGGAGCCGCCAGGACCTCACTCAAGGGAAAGCAGTGCCCTGCCCGGCGAGCAAAGAAAGGTTTAGAAGAGCTTCAATCAAAAAAGACAACGAAAATATATATATATATACAAGACGTTCGACGACTTATGCCGAGATCGCCTGCGGCTGCTTCACCGCCTTGCGAAAGCGGGCCGCCTTCACGGCCACCTCATCCCGTTTGGTCGCCGCCGTGGAAGCCTTGGATTTCTTCGGCCTACTGCCGAAGAAGGTCGACGCGGCCCGGCGCTTCTGCGCGCCGCCACGGGCAGCCGGCACGGCAGACGGGCCCGCGCCTTGATGATCAAGCACCGACTGGCGGTGCAGGGCGGCTTCGACCTCGTCGTCGTCCGGCCAGTCCTCGAAGCCGGCCCCGAGCCCCGCGCCTCCTGCCTCATCGCCCTCCCCCATGATGGCATCTTCCATGGCGGCCGCTCCCAGGTCTGGATCATCGGCGTCGTCCACCGTGCGGTCGGGGAGGTGCTGGCGCTCTACCCCTGCGGCCCCGGCCGTTGGCGGAAGAAGAGGGTTCTGCTAAGGGCAAACCAACTGATCAGAGGTCGGCCATCATGAGGCCGGCTACAAAAAGGAAGAAAAGAAGAAAAACTTATGGCAGGCGGAGGGTTGGCGCGAGAATACGGCCCCTTGCCATATCGCCAATCCTCGGCGAGCTTGCAGTTGGAGATGTAGTTCACCATGTAAGACACCTCTGCATGAGGCATCTCCCTGGTGCTCAGCCGGCACGGGTCGAACCGGCCGCTCATCTGGCAAATCATGTGAGGCCGGCCTTGGAGCGGAAGTACTCGGCGCTCCACGAAGGCGGCCACCAAGTCGGCTCCGGTCAGGCCCTCCGACTGGATCATCACCCGGAGTCGGGAGACAGCTGCGTTCCCGGCCTGAGACAACGACCTGGCCCGGTAGCTCCACAAAGGTTGCCTCCCAGCCGGCGGGCCGGCTATGTAAGCCGGCAGGTTGACGTAGTCGCCTTGCTGGGCGACGTTCTTCATGTAAAAGTAGGACTTCTGCCAGAGCTTCACCGACTGGATCAGCGGGATGGGCGGGAACGGATTGTTCTCGCCCGTCCGCCTCATGGCAATGAAGTCTCCGCAGGGGGCGGGCACGCCCGCGATGACGGTGCCGAGCTTACTCTGGAAGAATTCTCCCCAGAGCTCAAGAGTGGGGAGAACCCCAAGAAAGCCCTCGCATAGGGAGACGAAAGCCGACACCAGCATCACCGCGTCGGGCGTGAGGTGATGCGGCTGGAGGTGGTAGAATTCAAGGAAAGCTCGAAGGAATCCGCTCGCCGGGAGGCCGAAGCCGCGCAGGCAGTGCGAGCGGAAGATCACCCGCTCGCCCTCCTCCGGTGCCGGCGAAATCTCCCTCGTCGGCACCTGACGAACCCGCACGAAGTTCTCGCCCGGCAGGCGCCGCGTCCGGCGGAGGAACTCGACGTAGTCCTCGTGGACGTTGGAGCCATCCCACGAGCTCGACAACGCCATGGGGGCGATGCAGCGAGGAGCAAGACGATGCGACGGCGGAGATGTGCACGACCCCGCTGCGGCGGGACCAAAGGAACCGAGAGGTCCGACGGTGGAACGGCGCGGCAATGGGTTGCTGCGGCGGCGTGAGGAAGAAAAAGGAAGGCGAGAAGGGGCGGAGCGAGGGAGAGCGTGCTAGCCTCTGCCGCTCCCCCTCCTCCCCCTACATATAGACCCGCGCGGCGGAGCAGAGGAGGCGTGGTGTGGGGGAAACGTGGGATCAAATGCGCCCACTCCCCCACGTCCCGCGATTATTGCGCCCTGATGGCGTAATAAAACCACTGCGGGAAGGCGAGCGGTCCGTGTGGGCCGCAGAAGATCCGCGCTCGGGCCGAGGCCTAGGAGTGGCGGGCCCGGGCCTGCGGCGGCGTCCCGTCGCACGCATGCGTTGGCAGGATTTCCTCGCCATGTGGCCCGCGGGATGGCGCGCGGTCAGCTCGCAGGCCGACCCGCGTTCCCGCCTACGAGAAACGGAGCTTTCCGAAGACGGCGCGCACAAGCAAAGCCGATCCCTCAGGATAGGAAGCTGACCAAGCTTCTCGTCCCTTTGTCAGCCTGGAAACTCAATCAGCTTCGGGGACTACTGTCGGAGTAAATGAACACGGGTAGCCTAGCCGGCTCCCCCTGGCCCTTCTGAAAAAATTATGAGCCGTTTCGGCCCTCAAGAACCCAAGACGTGGGGCCGCCTTCCCCTCGCCGGCTGTCTCCCAGACCGACTATCGGAAGGCGGCCCGACTTTAGCCCTCATGAAGAAAGCCATGGGAGGGCCGGCTCCAAGAAGCCGGCCGCGAGAAGGCCGACTCCAAGAAGCCGGCTCCCACAAAGTGGTCAAGATCGTACCCTCGAAGTCTGCATCCACATAACGGCGATGTGACAGGGCATGGCTACAGTAAAAGCTGCCACCCCCGAATCCCGGAGCACGCCTGGCACAGTGCGCCGTACGGGTGGCCATGACCCGTCCAGCGCGGCACTATTGCCATGTTGACCCTGATGTCATCCACGACGGGCTGCCAGCACGGCCCACGGGCGATGGGCCTCTTCGGGCAGAGAGACACCCGAAGGCGGCCAGGCCTCCCCCAGTGGGCCCAAGACAGAGCCGGCTGTGGGCTTGCCACCTCCCTCGAAGGAGACGCCCCATTATGGAGACAAGACGCGGTAAGGCTACAGCGATCACCCGCCGGACGGCGGCACTGTAGCCACGCCCACCTCGGCGAAGCCCTCGTCACCAGGATTGAGTAACAGTAACCAACCACCGACAAGGTCCATGACAGTGGGGCCTGCCTGTCGACCAAGGAGCCGGCAGCTAGAGGGACCCACCAGCCGGTGGGCCCCAGCAGCCGGCGCAGAAGCCGGCGAATGTAGACACAGACGGCTGGGCCCCATGCCCAGCCGGATTACCATTGTACCCCCGGGGGGTAGGCCTATATAAACCCCCCGGGGCACCCATGCAAAGGGTGGATCCAAGCTAGTTCTAGACACCACATAGAGATGGGAGGAGGGCTAGCCATGCTCTTCTTCTTCTTCTCACAAAACAGCTCAAGGAGCATCGTGTAGCTACTTGTTCATCTAGTGATCATGTGGAGACCCCGCAGGGCAGCAGTAGGGGTGTTATCTCCACGGAGAGCCCCGAAGCTGGGTAAGATTCGCCGGCGTGCATGTCTTCGCCTCATCCCGCTTCCAGGCACCGGCGACGTCTTACTGGCACGCACAATGATAAGCCACCTGTTGGCATATGTCGCACCTACCACCCGACAACACAGTTGTCATGACTGAGAATGACCCATCATCTGTGCAAGCACAAGAGAAGAAAGCCAAAGCTAAAACTGAGAAGGCTGCAAAGATGCCAACTGTGGAAGAAGCATCTCAAGTCTTCTTGAAGAGCAAGCAAGACTAGCTTGGATATCTAATCCAATCCACTCTGAGGATTGAGCAGGGCCTGGCCACCCTGACCAAAAACCAAGAGAGCTTGGAAAGGATTGTTGAGACAAAATTCTATGACCTTGATGTCAAGATCACAGAAATCCAAACTGCAGTTGAGCAACTTCAGGAGGAAGAAGAGGAGAAGAAGGGAAAGTCTACCACATATGCATTTGCTAGACTGCCCAGAGGATAGAGATCTGCTGCAGTGCCTGTGACAGACACTAGAGCTACAACATCAGCACCAGTAGCTACAGCTCCAGTTCCAACTCCAGCAGCTACTCCACCAGCTCCAGCCACTTCATCAGAAGCTTTCGTCCTTGGCGTTCTCTCAACACCACCTCCCGAAGATCAAGCCTGAGAGCCATTTAGCACTATGCATTTTCAAACTTTTTGGTAACTTGTTGCCAAAGGGGAGAACAATGTATAGATCATAGGCTTCGGGAGAGAGAGTGTTGGTTTTTATCTCTCTTTGCACTCTTTTTGGTTGGTTTGAAACTTTACTGCATGCTTGTGTGATACTACTTTGTGTCCTTGTGAGATACTTATTTGGTCAAGTGTTTGATCATATGCTACCCTTAATGCTTGTTGGATAATGATATCTTTCATATCCTATTATGATCATTCACTTCGCTTGGTGATGAGTGCATGCATTTAATCTCTATCATTTTGAGCGCTCCACCAAGATGTATGTGACATGGAAGAGTACCCCATGATCCTAATCGATTGTGCATTTGCATTCAAAAGCAAATCTTAAATAATGCACAAATTTAGGGGGAGCTCTTGCTTATTACATACTTCTCAAAGCGACGATGTTTTTTCAATCTTATTTATCATTTGTCGAAGCTTTAATCTATATTTTGTCATCAATTACCAAAAAGGGGGAGATTGTAAGTGCAACTATCCCTGGGTGGTTTTGGTAATTCCTAACAACATATAGCTCATTGAGCTAATGCTATTCCAAGATAAATATTTCAGGAAAGCTCAATGTTTGGCATGGCATGGATTAGAAAGTGGACCCTTCAAAATGCTAAGGACAAAGGATTGGCTCAAGCTCAAAGCACAAGACTCTACATTTTCTATTTTAAGTGATCCAAGATCACATTGAATCTATAGGAAAAGCCAATAATATTAAGAAGGGATGAGGTGTTGCTTAATGAGAATCTTGCTCAAAATGCTTGGTGGTATGCTCCAAAACCCTCCAAACTTCCTCACTTTCACATATGTCCTAAACCAAAAAGTCTAACTCGGCCCCACCGAAGTTTCACATCCGGAGCCACCAAGTTCAGTTGACATAGCCACTGCCAGAAACCCTAATCAATTTGGTCTCACCGATAGGGATCTCGGTCTCACCGAGATGGGGTTGCAAACTCTCTGTTTCCCTTCGTAACGTTTCGGTCAAACCGAGATGAGCGATCGGTCTCACCGAGATTGCAATGCAAACTCTATGTTTCCTTTTCATAACGTTTCGGTCCAATCGAGATGAGCGAATCGGTCCCACCGAGTGTAACGCCCCGAGGCCGATGTGCCAGGTGTCCTCCGGTTATTCACTGTTGTTGCGTTGTCATTGCTTGCGTTTCATGCATTGCATATCAGGTTATCATGTGCATTTCATTTGCATACATGTTTGTCTCATGCATCCGAGCATTTTCCCCGTTGTCCGTTTTGCAATCCGGCGCTCCTATGTCACTCGGTGTTCCCTTTTACCTCTTTTCGTGTGCGGGCATTAAAAGTTTTCGGATTGGACCGAGACTTGTCATGCGGCCTTGGTTTACTACCGGTAGACCGCCTGTCAAGTTTCGTGTCATTTGGACTTCGTTTGATACTCCAACGGTTAACCGAGGGACCGATAAGGCCTCGTGTGTGTCGCAGCCCAACACCCCTCCAAAGTGGCCCAAAACCCACCTAAACCTCTTCCATCATCTCGGTCATTCAATCACGATCGCGTGGCCGAAAACTGCACCTCATTTGGACTCTCCTAGCTCCCTCTACCTATATATATGTGATCCCCTCCGAAATATTCGCGGTACAAACCCTAGATCCAACTCCCTCATCGCCGCCGGACAAAACCTCGCCGCCCGGACATGTCCGGTCCTCAGCACCGCCGCCCGCAGCCAATCTTGCCTCACCACGTGGCACTTTGCCACCGTCCGCTGCCGCGGCCCGCCGGCCCAGATCCGGCCCCGCCGGGCCCGAACCGGGCCGCGCCCGCGCGCCGCCATCCGCCCGAGCGCCTGCGCGCCCCGCCGCCGTACTTTGCCACCAGCCACCGCTCACCGCCCTTCGCCATCGCCGGCCACCGCCGCGCCTGGACCCCTGCCGCCCTTGCGCAGCCGCCCGTCGCCGCCGGCGACCTCCACGCGCCCGAGGCGCCTCGCCTCCCCTGCCGCACTTCGACCTCGCCGCCGAGCCGCGTCGCCGGGGCAACTCCGTCGAGCTCGCCATCGCACCGGAGCCCGCGCCCGGCCGCGACCACCGGCGCCGGCGCCGCGCCCGACCCTCACTGGCGCCTCCCCGTCCTTCTCCGGCCCGGATCTGGCTTCTCCTCCTCTCCGGCGTCTTCCTCCGATGACCTTGACGTCAAATCCGGCGAACCTCGTTCAGCGCGCCACCTCAGATCCAGATCTGGATCCACTCGACGGTTGACTTTCTCCTCCCGAAACCCTAACTTTTGGGCATTTTCATCGCATCATAACTCATCATCCGTGGCTCCGTTTTGAGCGTGTAGCATATCAAAATGTTCGTCTCGACGAGTACATCATTTCATCTCATTGCATCATTTTGATTTGAGCTCATCTTGATGCCCGAAATGCAGTTGGAAGAGGGCTATGTGAGATATTTGTCAGATCTGTTTCAGCAAATGGCATTTTGTCATTTTTGCCATGATTAATGTGTGCATGCTATGATCCTGAGCTCTACATGTGTTTTGTTATATGCCATGCCATCTTTACATAGGTCCTTACCATGTATTTTTGTGATATGTGTGGTGACTAGCACAAGCTTGCAAAGTAGCGTATTCGGTAATGCTGATTTCAGGGACTTAGAATTTCTCTAAGTCCTTGTCCTGATTTTGTTGTTATGCCATATGTTCATGTTGTTTCCTAGTGATCCGTGCCTCTTTTGAGGATGATCAGTAAGGATGTTTTTTTAACATTGTGGTGCTCTATCCATCCATGTCTTTGTTTGTAATTATGGAGCACCCTAGCTTGAGTCAATCGAGCTCTACTTTTGCTATTTCATGAATCCTGGCAGATTGTTAACTTGTTAGCGATTTTGCCGAGGATGTTGCTATTGATCCGTGCATGCTATGTTGTTGTTCTTGCCATGTCTAGATTCTATGCCATGTATAATTGATGGGTGTATTCTTAGTTTGTCATGACATGCTCTGTAGTGAGTGCATCGAGCTCGTAAATATGCCTACTCGTTAACAGATTTGCATGCTCCAGTTTTTCACTAAGTCTGAAATCTGTTTATGTTTTTGCCATGTTCACATGCTTGCAATTGTATTTTCTGATCCCTTTTGGCTCAAGGTCACTAAGGGACTTTTGTTAAGTGCTTTGGGTAGCTTCATGCCATGCCTTACTTTGCCATGATATGTTCCTGTAGCATGTAGTTTTCATGCTCTAAAGTGTGCTTCCTGTTGATAAATTCCAGACTTGTGTTAATTTCACTAAGTCCAGCTTATTACCCTAGGCAGAGAGGGGTAGGGGAGCATCACTAGAGAGTCTCCGTACCCGGTACAAGATCCTGGCTTATATAAATTCATTCAAGGTTATGGATGAACTAGTCTCATCGCTTCCTTCCTCAATGCTAGCGGGACCCTTGCTTTCCATTGACTTTCGAAGGGGACCGACCATATGCATACTTCTTTTTGTACAACTTAGCTCTGTTGGAGCCTTTGCAATAAGAAAGTGGATTAGGAGAGAAAGCTCACAGACGATGTTCCCTTTCTTCTATATATCCATATATCTATCGCCCCCGGGCACTCCAGAGCCAGTGTGACATTCTATCTGAAATGCATGCATCTCACATTAGGTAGCCATCCATGACCCCGTGTGTGTTTCCCAATTGCTCATCCAAACCATCATTTCTTTCTTCCATCCCGGAACGGAGATCTGACCCAAGGAAGGAATTGCCTTCTTTCTCATGCCAACCAGATGGATGCGGCCCAGAGCTGAGTGAATTCCCTCTGGGTGAGCGCTATGGAGATAGGCCAGGATCAATGAAAATAACTGAGATCGATCGGTATCCATTGCTCAAAGAGCTGCTTTCTCCCCGATATCTGTATCTGCTTTCGGACAACCAAACAAGCAAGAAGAAGGAAACTTCCATTTCGCATAGCTGCTAAAGTAGTAGTTTTTGTCAAATCATACTTCTGACCAATAGTATCAGTGGCTTTATGCGTCCGCAACCTAGTTTTGTATCTGCATAGTGAAGGACAGAAAGAAGCATGTTAAGGTGACTTGAGGGAAAGACTGATCCTGATAGACAAGAATGGTATGGTTGGATTGTCAGTGAATAAGCAGCAAGGCTAAAGCAGGGATTGGATTTACTTCTTCTATTGTCAGTAGCATCATTTGCCTTCCACCCTCTCAAGAACTTCCTGAAGCCCTGAGACACTTGTTGCCAATAGTCTGGAATGGAACATTTGCAACAGTTCTTGTAGGCCATTTCTGTAACAGCATATCTCTAAACCCTTCTTGCGGATGGTTCAAAACGAAACTTAGTGGCAGCCCCTATCTTCCCCATTTTCTAGAAGTAAAGGACAATGATCTGACCCAGCTTGCAAGAGGGATAGTAAAACTTAGGAAATAAATCCTCATAAGTTGAAGAAACCAGAACTCTATCCAAAACTTCTCTCACTGGCCTATCTTGTTTGTTAGTCCAGGCCACCAACCCTTCTCAGTTCCTGTAGTTCAGTTTCAGATATGAAAGCATTAAAAGCTTCCATCCTATTAATATGTATTCTGCCATTGTTTCATGAGCAAATCTGATCATGTCCCGCAAAGGTAGATCAACACTCTGCACAAAGTTAGTGAGCTCTGACAAAAACATAGCTCTTAAATTTGGTTGGACCATAAACATAGATTTGTTTATGTTTTTGCCATGTTCACATGCTTGCAATTGTATTTTCTGATCCCTTTTGGCTCAAGGTCACTAAGGGACTTTTGTTAAGTGCTTTGAGTAGCTTCATGCCATGCCTTACTTTACCATGATATGTTCCTGTAGCATGTAGTTTTCATGCTCTAAAGTGTGCTTCCTGTTGATAAATTCCAGACTTGTGTTAATTTCACTAAGTCTGAAACCTGTTATCGTTTGCCCTTTTGCCATGCTTGTTTGAGCTAGCTATTGAGTGAATTAGCCGTAGCTCAGTGTTCATCTTTTGTCAAGCATCTTGAGTGGATCCCTGCCATGTATTTTGTTGCCATGTTTGAGTGCTGTAGCATATTTATCTTGTTGCATGTAGATGGCTACTTGCTGTTTATCGCAGACCGGTGCCATATTTGTTTTGCTTGCCATTTCCAAACCGTGCGTCCGATTCCAGTGATCTTTATATCGATTTCAACCGAAATCACCTCACCTTTCCAGTGGAACTCTTGGATTTCCATGTTGAGGCCAGGTTCAGTCATTCCTTTGCAAATCATGCATATGCATCGCATACCGCATCCCGCATATCATACCATGCTCATGTGTTGGTTGTTTACTATGTTGTTTGCTTCTTTCCGGTGTGCTTCTTTGGGTTGGTTCCGATAACGTCGAGTTTGTGAGGACCCGTACGACTATGTCCGTTTGTCTTCTTCATGGACTCGTTCTTCTTCCTTGCGGGATTTCAGGCAAGATTACCATACCCTCGAAATCACTTCTATCTTTGCTTGCTAGTTGCTCGCTCTTTTTCTATGCCTATGCTCTGATACTGTAACACCCCGGATATGACTTTCCCAATATGTATTCCAACTCTTGCCGTTTCCGGCCTTAAGTTATTTTATTTTCTCGGGTTCGGGTTTTCACCTCCGTGTGTTGTTGTCGTTGTCATGCATCTCATATCATGTCATCATGTGCATTGCATTTGCATACGTGTTCATCTCATGCATTCGAGCATTTTCCCCGTTGTCTGTTTTGCATTCCGGCGGTTCATTCTCCTCCGGTGGTCATTTCTACCTTTCTTTCGGGTGTGGGGATTAAACAATTCCGGATTGGACCGAGACTTGCCAAGCGGCCTTGGTTTACTACCGGTAGACCGCCTGTCAAGTTTCGTATCATTTGGACTTCGTTTGATACTCCAACGGTTAACCGAGGGACCGAAAAGGCCTCGTGTGTGTTGCAGCCCAACACCCCTCCAATTTGGCCCAAAACCCACCAAAACCCTCTCCATCATCTAGAGCGTTCGATCACGATCGCGTGGCCGAAAACCGCACCTCATTTGGACTCTCCTGGCTCCCTCTACGCCTATTTAAAGACACCCCCGAATTTCTCCTTCCCCTTCCTCCCGAAAACCCTAGATCCACTTCTTCCGCCGCCGCCGGATATTTTCGCCACCGAAGGACGTGTCTGACTTCCGCCACCGCCGCCACGTGGCACGCCCCCATTCGCCGCCGCCTCGCGCCCACATCGCCGCCACTCAAGCCCGGGAGGCCCGGATCGGGCCCCCGAGGCCCAGAGGCCCGCGCCGCCGCCCGCCTTCGTCTCCCTCCCGTGCGACCGAGCGCGCCGCCCACCGCCGCCATTTCCGGCCGCTGCCAAGCTCCTCCACGCCGGCGAACTCGGCGTCCGGCGACCCCGACTCTCCACCGGCCTCGCCCCGCCGCCACGCCGGCCCCGGCGACCGCCCGCGCCCCGCCGCCTCTCCACCGGCCACGCCGGCTCCGGTGAGCGCAGCCCGCCGCCATCCACCGTCCTACCTTCGTCGCCGGTGAGGTCCCGACGAACCTCGGGAGGCGTGCCCGATCCAGATCGGCTACAGTAACCCTAGATCTGGAGGTCCAAATTTTCTTGTAAGTCCCCGTTTTCCCAGATCCATATGCCCTTGTTCATCGCGCTATAACTTTGCATCCGTAGCTCCGTTTTGGGCATATAGCATATCCAAATGTTCGTCTCTGAGAGCACATCATTTCATTCCATTGCATCATTTTCATTTGAGTTCATCTTGATGCCCGAAATGCTGTTAGAAGAGTGCTACTTGAGTTAATTGTCAGATCTGCTGCTCCATTTAGATATTTGTAATTTTTGCCATGATTAATGTGTGCATGATATGCCCATGAGCTCTACATATGTTTTGTTAAGGGTTTTGCCATCTTTCCAGAGGTGCAACCCAGGTATTTTTTTTGATGTGTGTGGTGACTAGCACAAGCTTGCAAAGTGAGGCATTTGGTAATACTGATTTCAGGGACTTAGCATTTCCACTAAGTCCTTGAGCTGTTTATCTCAGATGGCCATATGTTCATGTTGTTTCCTAGTGATCCGTGCCTCTTTTGAGGATGATCAGTAAGGATGTTTTGTTAATCTTGTAGTGCTATATCCATCCATGTCTTTGTTTGCAATTATGGAGCACCCTAGCTTGAGTCAATCGAGCTCTACTTTTGCTATTTCGTGAATCTGGGCAGATTGTCTACTTGTTAGCGATTTTGCTGAGGATGTTGTAGTTGATCCGTGCATGCTATGTTATTGTTCTTGCCATGTATAGTTTGGATTTTGTGTATTCCTGATGGTTGTATGCTTAGATGGTCATGAATTGCTCCGTAGTGAGTGCATCGAGCTCGTAAACATGCCTACTTGATATATGCTTCAGCATGCTCCAGTTTTCACTAAGTCTGTGATCTGATTATGTTTTTGCCATGTTCACATGCTTGCAATTGTATTTTCTGATCCCTTTTGGCTCAAGGTCACTAAGGGACTTTTGTTAAGCTCTTTGAGTAGCTCCATGCCATGCTTTAAATTGCCATGTTCAGGTCCTGTAGCATATAGTTTTCATGCTCCGAAGAGTGCTATCTGATCTGAAATTCCAGACAAGTATTCATTTCACTAAGTCTGAAATCTGTTTGTCAAATGCATTTTTGCCATGCTTGTTTGAACCTGTTAATGGATGATTTGGCCATAGCTCAGTGCTAGACTTTTGTTAAGCTCCATGAATGCATCCCTGCCATGTATTTTGATGCCATATTTGAGTGTTGTAGCATGTTCATCTCGTTGCATTTAGATGGCTACTTGCTGTAAACCGCAGAATATGGTCATATTTGAATTGCTTGCCATTTCCAAACCGTAACTCCGATTCCGGCGTTCTTTATATCGTTTTCAAGCGATTTCATCTCATCTTTCCAGTGGAACACTTGGATTTCCATGTTGAGGCAAAGTTCATGCTTTCCCTGTCACATCTTGCATATGCATCCCGCATAGCATACCATCCTTGCATCATATTGTTTGAGTTTTGCACGTGGTTGATTGTGTTCCGTTTGCTTGTTTGTCTTGTTTGGGTAGAGCCGGGAGATGAGTTCGCTCACGAGGAGCCCGTTGAGTTTGCTTTCGAGGATCCAGTCAACTCTGACAACTTTGCAGGCAAGATGATCATAACCTCGAAATCACTACTATATTTTCTTTGCTAGATGCTCGCTCTTTTGCTATGCCTATGCTACGATGCCTACCACTTGATTTCAAGCCTCCCAAATTTCCATGTCAAATCTCTAACCCACCATGTCCTAGCAAACCGTTGATTGGCTATGTTACCGCTTTGCTCAGCCCCTCTTATAGCGTTGCTAGTTGCAGGTGATGATTGGAGACCATTCCTTGTTGGAACATTATTTACTTGTTGGGCTATCATTATATTATCTTGTTATCTTAATGCATCTATATACTTGGTAAAGGGTGAAAGGCTCGGCCTCTCTCCTAGTGTTTTGTTCCACTCTTGCCGCCCTAGTTTCCGTCATATCGATGTTATGTTCCCGGATTTTGTGTTCCTTACGCGGTTGGGTCATATGGGAACCCCTTGATAGTTCGCCTTGATTAAAGCTTTTCCAGCAATGCCCAACCTTGGTTTTACCATTTGCCACCTAGCTTTTATTTTCCTTGGGAGTCGCGCTCCTGAGGGTCATCATTATTTTAACCCCCCCAGGCCAGTGCTCCTCCGAGTGTTGGTCCAACTGAGCGATGTCCGGGGCTACCAGGGGCAACTCTGGGCTGGCCTACCCGACGTCTTGCTCATCCGGTGTGCCCTGAGAATGAGATATGTGCAGCTCCTATCGGGATTTGTCGGCACATCTGGGTGGTGTTGCTGGATTTGTTTTAACCTGTCGAAGTGTCTTGAAGAACCGAGGTACCGAGTCTGATCGAAACGTCTCGGGAGGAGGTCTATTCCTTCGTTGACCGTGAGAGCTTGTCATGGGCTAAGTTGGGACTCCCCTGGAGGGATTTGAACTTTCGAAAGCCGTGCCCGCAGTTATGGACAGATGGGAATTTGTTAATGTCCGGTTGTAGATAACTTGAACCTTAACTTGATTAAAATGAATCAACCGTGTGAGTTACCGTGATGGTCTCTTCTCGGCAGAGTCCGGGAAGTGAACACGGTGTTGGAGTAATGCTTGCCGCGGGATGCCCTCTAGTTTCTCGATCGTGTTTTGCCTACTCTTCTCGCTCTCTTTTGCGAACAGGTTAGCCACCATATTTGCTAGTCGCTTGCTGCAGCTCCACATATTTACCTTGCCTTACCTATAAGCTTAAATAGTCTTGATCGCGAGGGTGCGAGATTGCTGAGCCCTTGTGGCTCACAGATTACTTCCAAACTAGATGCAGGGCCTGATGATTCCGCTCCAGGTGACGCGCTTGAGCTCAAGTGGGAGTTCGACGAGGACTCTCAACGATACTACGTATCTTTCCCTGATGATCAGTAGTGGTGCCCAGTTTGGGGTGATCGGGACCGTGTCGCATGTTGGGTTATCTTTTATTTTGGCGCCGTAGTCGGGCCATGAGTGTTTGGATGATGTAATGCTATTTTATGTACTTGATTGACGTGGCGAGTGTAAGCCAACTATGTTATCTCTCCTTTTATTATCTATATTATTACATGAGATGTTGTGAAGATTGCCTAACTTGCGACATATGCCTTCAATGCGATTATGCCTCTAAGTCGTGCCTCGACACGTGGGAGATATAGTCGCATTGAGGGTGTTACAAGTTGGTAATCAGAGCCTTCCCCGACCTTAGGAGCCCCATTGCTTGATCGTTATTAGCGGCCGAGTTGTGTCTAGAAAAATGTTTTGAGTCATTTAGGAATTATATATCGAAGATTTTAGGAATTCTTTTTACTTCCCAGTCTCCTCATCGCTCTGGTAAGGCATCCTGACGTAGAGTTTTGACTCTTCTCTTCTCAAATTTCACTAAAAAAAGTTTTTTAGGATCACGCGGGTATCTTGGAATCGTTCGGATGGTTTTATGATGAGAACATTGTCTTGGTGCCTCCTGTCAGGGGTTTTGTGGAAGTGTCCCGGGGAGTTGAGCTCTGAGGTGTTTTCGTCATAATTTTATCGTTGCAGTTCTGGAATACCTGAGTTTAGTACGCCGACATCGAAAATCTCTTTTATGCAGTTCGTTGGTGAGATAACCTCGACGCCACCCAGTACTGGGGCGGGAGTTCGGGATTATCGCCATAACTTGTATAACGAATGCTTTTCAAAGGTTGAGGTAGATGGTTTCCGAAGTTTTTCTCAGTTATGTGTTGAAGGATGGATACAGCTGGATGTAGGATTTGCTAGATTTGGGTGAGATATTATGCTTCCCCTGTATCCCCAACACCTGATTGCATAACCGGAAAGGTTCGGGAGTTTCATAGGTGGGAATTCTCGTAGATCTAGTTCTTCTTCCACGGATATTTGGTTTGAGATTGGGATTTCTTACCGAGTATTCGTTCTTGATCCGTACCTTGTTGATATATTTCTCTACCTAAATTCTAAGTGGCTTCTCAATTTATGGATATGTGACCATTTCAAGAGGAATGCATTCGTTCATTTTGTTCGGATGTGAAGACTTTATGTTGCAATTTTCATTCCATTGGATTCAGCTTCATTTTATCTGTCAATGGGCTAACAGTGGTCAACCTCTTCAGGATGGCTCCCGCTAAGAGCACCAATCAGAACCAGAATCAAGATCCGCCACCACCTCCCCCTCCTCCGGAGGCATGGCAAGCTGTGATGGCCGCAACCAATGCAAACACACAGTTGATCATGCAAATTCTTCAAGAGCGCAATCAAGCGAACCAAGGGAACCAAGGCAACAATCAGAATCACTTTGCTACACTCAACCAGTTCCTTGCTAACGGGCCAAAGACTTTCAGCAATTGTGTTGAGGCAACCGATGCTGACGATTGGCTAGTGGATCTGTGCAAGCATTTCGAGTGCAGTAACGTCAGGCCTGAGGACTTCGTCAAGTTCGCTTCTTTCCAACTCAAAGATCAAGCTGCAGAATGGTTCCAGCAGTACAAGGATTCCAGAGGAGGACGTGTGATTACTTGGGATGAATTCCGTCAAGATTTCAGAGCTCATCATATTCCTCAGAGCGTGGTTGAAAGCAAGCGTGAGGAATTCCGCAACCTGAAGCAAGGCTCTTTGTCTGTCTATGACTACAACAAGTTGTTTCAGAAGCTCGCCCGCTTTGCCCAGCAGGACGTCCCTAATGAGAAGAGCATGATATACCAGTTCAGGGGTGGTCTCAGAGAAGAAATTCAGCTAGCTCTTGTTCTCTTTGAGCCCTTGAGGTACGATGAGTTCTACAACATGGCATTGAAGCAAGAGGCCGCTCAACTGAGGTGTGATGCTTCCAAGAAGCGAGTCAGAGACACTACTCCTTCTTCCTCTACTCAAGTGGCCAAGCAGCAGAAGTATTGGCTTCCTCATCCACCGTTTCGTCAGCCGTATCAGCAGAAGAGCAAAGGTGGCAGTGGATCTTCCCACCCACCCAACCCTGGCTTTCAGAACAAGACTTCGTCTCAAGCTCCAAGATCGAGTGCTTCGTACCACCGTCCGCTTTCAGAGGTCACGTGCAACAAGTGCCAACAGAAGGGTCACTATGCCAACAAGTGTTTCAACCAGAGGCGTCTTCCTCCTCCTCCTCCTGTCAGATCGGCAAGTACAGCTATGGTCAAGCATAACACCAAGTCCGCCAAGGTCAACTTGCTGAATGCAGCTCAGGCAGAGGACTCGCCAGATGTGATT
Organism: Triticum urartu; assembly: GCF_003073215.2. Taxonomy (NCBI): domain Eukaryota; kingdom Viridiplantae; phylum Streptophyta; class Magnoliopsida; order Poales; family Poaceae; genus Triticum; species Triticum urartu. The sequence continues at coordinate 548,901,126 of NC_053026.1, forward strand.
ATGGGTAACCTTCCTGTTAATGACATTCCCGCAAGAGTTCTTTTTGACACTGGTGCATCTTTATCATTTTTATCGAAGCCTTTTGCATCCATGCATGGTGTGCATACTATTGATTTGCCTAAGCCGATAGCGGTTTCTTCTCCGGGTTTGTTCATGAACACTAAAATGATGGCTCCGGATGTTACTATCACCTTGGGTGATTACAAGTTCCTTTCTTCTCCTATGGTTCTTGGTAACTCGGATATTGATCTTATTCTTGGGATGGATTGGCTTTCTAAGCATAAGGCACATCTTGATTGTGCAGCCAGGCAGATTCAATTGACTCATTCGTCTGAGGATGTAATTGTCTTTGCCGCTTGGGATGATACCATCCGTCTGTTTTCTCTCAATGAGAAGGGTGAACTGGATGTTATCTCGCAAATTCCAGTCGTTTGCGAATATCAAGACGTTTTTCCAGAAGAGCTTCCAGGAATGCCTCCGCACCAGCCAGTTGAATTCGTCATCGATCTTGAGCCCGGTACGGAACCAGTGTGCAAGCGTCCTTACAAGCTCGGACCTGAAGAGTTGAAGGAACTGAAGAAGCAACTCGATATTCAAGAGAGAATGGGTCTCATCCAGCCTAGTTTTCTCCGTGGGGTTGTGGTGTTCTTTTTGTGAAGAAGAAGGATGGAACGGACCGACTTTGTGTTGATTACCGTCCATTGAACAAGAAGACTATCATGAACAAATACCCACTTCCCAACATTAACGAGCTGTTCGAACAACTCAAAGGTGCCCAAGTATTCTCCAAGCTTGATCTCCATATGGGTTATCATCAGATTCGAATCCGTGAGCAAGATATTCCCAAGACGGCTTTCAGGACAAGCTATGGTTCATATGAATACACTGTCATGTCTTTTGGCCTCGTCAACGCTCCTCTGACTTTCTCTCGCATGATGAACTTCATCTTCAACACCTACACCAATGACTTCGTTCTGGTCTATCTCGACGACATTCTGGTTTTCTCGAAGAACAAGGAAGATCATGCCAAGCACTTGCGTTTGGTGCTTGATAAGCTGAGGGAACACCAGTTCTACGCCAAGTTCTCCAAGTGCGGATTTTGGCTCGATGAGGTTCTTTATCTTGGTCATATCATCTCTGCCAAGGGCATTGCGGTGAATCCTGAGAAGGTGTCTGCAATTGTGAATTGGGAACCTCCTCAGAACGTGAAGCAACTCCGTAGCTTCCTCGGTCTCGCAAGCTACTGCCAAAGATTCGTTGAAAACTTTTCTAAGATCGCGAAGCCTCTCTCAAATCTTCTCCAGAAGCACGTCAAGTACGTTTGGTCTCCGGAGTGTGACATTGCTTTCAACACTTTGAAAGAGAAATTGATCACTGCTCCAGTTCTGACCGCCTGATGAATCCAAGCTGTACGAGGTCTTTTGTGATGCCTCTCTCCAAGGTCTTGGCGCAGTGTTGATGCAAGAGAAGAAAGTTGTTGCTTATACCTCTCGCCAGTTGAAGCCCAATGAGAAGAACTACCCCACTCATGATCTCGAGTTGGCGGCAGTTGTGCATGCTCTTTTGACTTGGAGACATCTCTTATTGGGAAGAAAAGTGGACATTTTCACTGATCACAAGAGTCTCAAGTACATCTTCACTCAGCCTAATCTCAACCTCAGGCAAACTCGATGGGTCAAAATGATTCAAGAGTATAATCCGAGATTGAGTATACTCCAGGCAAGGCCAATGTGATTGCTAACGCATTGAGCAGAAAGGCTTATTGCAACAGTCTGATTCTCAAGCCTTATCAACCCGAGCTTTGTGAAGCTTTCCGCAAACTTAATCTGCAAGTTGTTCCTCAAGGTTTCCTCGCCAACCATCAAGTCTCTCCTACCTTGGAAGACCAGATTCGCCAAGCTCGGCTTCTTGATGCTATGGTGAAAAAGGTGAAGATTGGGATTGCCAAGAGTCAACCCAAGTACAAGTGCTACCGCCTTGATGACAAGGACACTCTCTTCTTCGAGGATCGTATTGTTGTGCCCAAAGGTGACCTCCGTAAAGTGATCATGAACGAGGCTCACAATTCTCTCCTCTCCATCCACCCTGGGAGCACGAAGATGTATCAGGACCTCAAGCAGGCTTATTGGTGGACTCGAATGAAGCGCGAGATTGCTCAATTCGTGAATGAATGTGATGTCTGCAGAAGAGTGAAGGCAGAACATCAAAGGCCAGCTGGTCTCCTCCAACCTCTTGCCATTCCAGAATGGAAGTTTGACCACATTGAAATGGACTTCGTGACTGGGTTTCCAAAGTCCCAGCATGGCAATGATGCTATATCCGTTGTCATCGATAAACTCACCAAAGTGGCTCACTTTCTGGCTATCAAAGAGTCAATCACTGCAGCTCAATTGGCGGAACACTATACCTCTCGAATTGTCTCTCTGCACGGTATTCCTCAGGTGATCTCTTCAGACCGTGGCAGCATCTTTACCTCCAAGTTTTGGGATTCTTTTCAGAAGGCCATGGTCACCAACATCCGCTTCAGCATAGCTTTCCATCCTCAAACTAGCGGTCAAGTCGAGCGTGTCAACCAGATTCTTGAAGATATGCTCAGGGCTTGTGTGATCTCCTTTGGCATGAAGTGGGAGGATTGTCTTCCTTATGCTGAATTCTCCTACAACAACAGTTTTCAAGCAAGTTCGGGCAAGGCCCCATTTGAAATTCTGTATGGCAGGAAGTGCCGTACCCCTCTCAACTGGTCTGAAACCAGTGAAGATCAGCTTCTCGGAAATGACTTAATCACAGAGGCAGAGGAAATGTGCAAAGTCATTCTAGATAACCTCAAAGCAGCCCAATCCCGCCAGAAGAGCTACTATGATAGTAAGCACCGTGATTTGGCTTTCGAGATCGGAGATCATGTTTACCTCCGCGTCTCTCCTATGAAAGGTACTCGCTGCTTCGGTATCAAAGGGAAGCTTGCCCCTAGATACGTGGGACCTTTCAACATCGTCAGCAAGAGAGGCGATCTCGCCTATCAACTCGAGCTTCCTTCAAACTTTGCAAATGTTCATGATGTGTTCCATGTCTCTCAGCTTCGAAAGT